>NC_041395.2:162147690-162447690 GCF_900747795.2 Erpetoichthys calabaricus | reverse complement strand
ATTAATAATGTACTTACAATACAAACACAATGAAAAGTTAAGGTTCTCAGCAACAGTTACAGCAGGTGAAGGTCAACGACATGATTGAAGCTACAGCATCCCGCTACAGTTTCCATTCTGGCCCAGACACCTGTTACAGAGGGAAAAAAAAGAAAAGAAATAAAGTCACTTATCTGCAATCTCGACAGCTGAATCAGTTTTGTGCTTGCACTCTGTATGTCTTTGTGAATGGCAGAATAACTTAACCATAAAAAATAATTACACAAAAAGCAAATGGCAGAAAATTACATTTAAAAATAAGACCACAAAGAAACGAGTTCAGATAAGCTGTTCACTGCATTAGTAATTGTAGGTGAATGTTTGAATGTGTCCAGATGTGGACAGGTACCCTGGCCTTGGCTTGTTGAGGTCACAGCTCCAGTGCAAAATGTTTTCACTCCCAGGCTGGTTACAGCCTTTATGAAGCTGGCATGCTTTATGTCCACTGCTCGGGTTTCTTCCAAAGATGCACAGGTTGACTGTTTTCAAATGCACCCTCTAATATGGTTTTGTGATGATGAATTATGCATACTTTCATTTCTTTCAATCATTTTATTATATTGAATATATTATAGTATCTTATTTGTATGGTCTTTATTTTTTATTTCCAGTAAATAATACTGTTCACATCCTCCAGGAAGTAATGACAAATTCTTAATACACCCTTCTTAATAATGCCTAAGGGTTGTGCAAAGGGTAGCAACTGTTTTTTTCTTCAGTGTTTCCTCTTGAAAGCTATGTTACAAGTATTTTTTCTTTTGCATATGAACTGGGATATGTTCAAAACATCAAATTAAAAAAAACAACTGGCTAATGATCAACAGTAGTAAGGCTAGCACCTTGAATATTAAAAAAATAAAATAAAAGGTACACTGGTCTACTAAACATATTTATATCTTGCTCTACAGCTAATATAATTCAATTTGTAACACAACAATGTTGTTTTTTTTTCATTTTATACAATATGCACAGCATCAGTGCACCATTCAGACATTACAGGCAGAAACATTAGTGCAATTAAAGAGTTATACAGAATAAATCCGTTGCAGTAAAAGGCAGGGATGGACTGACTTCCCAAATGGGATGGATGGATGGATGGAAGGGTGTACCCTTGACTGGCTAGATGGTCCTCATAATAGAAATACAGGGAGAGACCACCTATCAGATCTCTGTACTCACTCATTGAGTCAGAGTTGGGTGTGGAGGAATGACAAAGCAAGCTTGGGAGGAGTGGAGGAGAAAGAACAGAAGAAGAAGATTGTATTATGGAATAAGAAGCTTGTATAAGGTACTTTCTCTAATAAAAAGTTATTTGAACCTGGGATGTGTGTGTTGTGTCTAAGGTTTCTGGTTCCTACAGGCAACATTGTACACAAACTAAAAATCTGAGATATGATAAATCAATAACAAAACATTTTGTGTATAGCTATGTTTTACTCCTTTCTCGTGTCACAAACCAGCACCTTGGTTGTCTTTTAATCCATGATCTGCCTCTTTGCATTTTGTCTCATTTTTTCCATACCACTAGCTAAATGATTTGCTCTAAAAAGTTCAGTAAAGCAGGCAACACAGTAGCACAGTGGTAGCATTGCTGCATCACAGTAAGGAGACCAGGGTTCATGTTTCCCGGGGCCTCCTTAAGTGAAGTTTGCATGTTTTCCTTGTGTCTGTGTGAGGTTTTTCCGGGTGCTCCGGTTTTCTCCCATAGTCCAAAGACATGCAGTTTTTGTGGATTGGTGATGCTTAATTAGCCCTAGTGGGTGTGTAGTGTGTGCCTGTGTGTAAGTGTGTTCACCTTGTTCCTGCCTTGCATGCTATGCTTGCTGGGACAGACTCCAGCCCCCTTCAGAGCAAGGCACTACAGGAGAATAAATTGAAGTGAATTTCACCCATAAGCATAAGACCCTTATGTATTATATATCAGAGTACATGTATCTCTTCTTGCAAAACAGACACTAGGTCCCAATCTGTTTGTTTTCTGTAACACCAGTCCTTTAGAGAAAACACACTCAAAATCACTCACACATACCAGCCCCTTCTTTGGATGTGCCAAAGTAGGATTCACATCCATTTTCCTGGAGCACTAGTTACACTGTCACTGCACAAATATTCAAATTATTTCTAACTTTCCACATTCAAAGTAACCAGCTAATAGTACTTCAAGATGATATGAAAGCAATGAGCTTGTTGCACCACTGAAACCGCTGATGATGCTTTATATGAATATGGTATATGATTCAATGTTTTGGTTCACAACAACACAATACAATAAACCCATATGTTTATTTTAATTATCGGCTTTCTGCTTTCCATTAATCATTTTTATTACTGGTTATAACATGTTTTTTGCTCTACTTTATTCTAAGTGACAAGGACAGCCCACATTTGGTCTATGACATAAAGGTCCTTTTCTGAATATTTTGAAAGTGTCTTCTTGTTAGGTTTAGTACAAGGGCTAATGACTTTTAATTTATTTCACTGGTGGATATTTTGAAAGGTGGGTTTCTGCTAGGATTAGCACCTAGGCCTTTGCCTTTTTATTTATTTAAACAATTTGCATAACTGCATAATAAAAATCAGTTAAGTTAACAAGTGACCTTAAACTACTATATATGGATGTTTCTGAATCTGTGTGCCCATAATGGCATGCAAAATAACTCTCCATTTAGCATTGTGGAACTCTAATAATGTCTTTAGCATTTGCCCTGTGCCATTCTGATACATGTATATACATAAAATAAGTGTTAGTCTACTATAAATAGAACCTTTCTGTAATGAATATTATCTGTAAGTACAGTATTTTACAATTATAGAGTGATACCACATTTATTGACATATATAATTTTTGGGATTTAACAAGCCAGAGGGTCAAGTGACTTGCTTATGGTCAGACAGCGAGTCAATAGTACTGACTGAACCAACAAGCTTGTTTTATTAAAATTTGGGACAAATGTCACTATGTTCATGTCCGAATGATTAAGTTATGGTTTTAGTGCAGGCATTATTCTGCAGTTAATTTTTTGCATACTCTGTGTTGTGGTAGGCTATAAGACGAAATGTTACTGTTTCCTGTCCCATGAGTACTCTGAGCCAGGCCACTGGGCTGAGCTACCTGAAGCTGGGGATTTTGTGGGATGGGAAAGAAGGCATGTCTGATCTGTGTGCACCTGGTCCAGGCTATGGCACAGTATATTTTTGGGTCTGCTTTCCTAGTTTAACAGCAGCCACACACTTATTTTTCTGTGGGGTCCGGAATTCGGTATATATTTAACAAGAAGGCCTTAACATTTGAGGGAAAAGGTCTGAGAATCCTACTGATTACAACTTCAAGTTAATATTACTTTTACTTTGTATCAAGATAGCAGTATTTCATCAATATTTATTTTGTGTGGCAAGTCATTTAAGGGGGCAATTATGGAAAGCTACCATGGATGAAGGACTAACCCAGGCAACTTTAAATGGGGGCTCCCTGCCCCTTTACACTAACCCATTTTGATTGTAACCCTCTTATTAAACTCCTTTCCAGCTTCTATTCAACCTCAAACGTCTAAAACTACATATTCTATAATGTTTGTCCAGAGAAGGAAGCTTTACTACACAATATAACTGATGAAAACGCAAATAGATAACTGAAACGGAAAATTTAAGTAACTATAAACTTCTATAGCAAAAACTAAAGCAGAAAATAGCTCCATTCATCCTTCTTCAGACGTTTTTTCTTCAGTAAAAAACTGATGGAAGACAGAATCTGTTTAAGGTAAAAATGTACACTGTAAAAAAAAATAATGTTAAATTTAAGGTAAAATCCTGGCAGATGGGGTTGCCAGAATTTTACCGTAAAAAAGAAGGTGACAATATTTTTAGGTCTATGGTACACTTTAAAAAAAATGTAAAATTTACGGTAAAATATTGGCAGCTAGGTTTTTTTTTTTTTTACAGTTTTGTTTCCTTCCCTATTTAACAGTTTTACACTGCAAAATTAACAGATTTTTTCAGTGTAATTGTAATGCATTAGTAAATGGTATTTAGCATATTTTGAAGGTAGAAAAATATTGATTTTACAGAACTTGACTGTAAAAAATAATGAAATGTATTGTTTAAGACACAGGTGTCGAACTCCGGTCCTGGAGGGCCGCAGTGGCTGCAGGTTTTCATTCTGTCCTTCTTCATTTGTGACATGTTTTTGCTGCTAATTAACTTCTTTTGCCTTAGTTTTAATTAACTTGACTCAGACCCCTTACTTGTCTCTTTTTCCTTAATTAGCAGCTAAACAATAATGAGACACAAAACAAGCCGCCACATGACCAGCTCACCTGTGCCCAGCACATAATATCTGAAAATAACGGTCTCAGTAAGGTTGATCTCTCAGGTCACCAAAACATTTTGACGATGCTCTTAGAAAAAACAGAAAATCAACAGTTTTAGAAATGTCTGCCGTGGCAGAATGAGAGCAGCAACAAGCTGTGGAATTAAATAACTAGTTTAATTAACAGCAAGAATCAGCTTTTCATTAAGAGACTGGTTGGAGTGAAAATTGGTTCGAGTTTGAAATCCCAATTTAGCTGGTCATCTGTCGGCTTGTTTCACATCTCATTTCTGTTTGGCTCTCATTTGATGAAGAAGGAAGAAATTCAGAGGACTGAATCCATAAAAACAGGGCTATTAAAATGAAGGGAAAATGAGTTAATTAGCAATGAAAACTGGTCAGTGATTAGGAAAAGGGTTAGAATGAAAACTGCGGACATCCAGGCCTGGAGTTCGACACTCCTGGTTTAAGATATACAGGTAATTTTCAGTAGAACATAAGGTAACTTTCCTTTTTTTCAGAAAAGGTCTTTTACTTTCACCATTTACATTATTTTTACCGTTAAATTTACTGACATTTTTTTAATGCCAGTTTTATTTTGGCTCTTTTGCTGACTGTCACTGAATGTGACTGCTGCCCAAGTGTATTGTTGAATAAGAATATCCACAAGTCCACGCCGGTGCTCCAGACTGTCAGTGGACACTATGCTCTCATTTCAGTTAACTGTCAGCTTCTTGTCTGCTGTGCTGGCACTAATTAAACTGCTATACATCTGCTTTAGTAGCTTCACCACTCTGTGGGCCTTCTGATCCTACACTATAAACCTACACTGAGACCCTTATGACCCCCAAGAAGCTGTCAACCTTCTTATACAGTAGATGACTGTTAATTAGAGGTTGTGCTCAGCCAAATTAAACCTCATACCTTCTCTCTTTTGCTCAGCTTTCAAGCTTGTCATTATATTCTGTCGTCTGTGCCCAAAGCATTTAACAGCTTATGAGGTAACTAATTGAAAAATCTGTGTGATACAACATCAAATCAATACCAAATAAAGTAACTAATATAATAAATACACACAACATAGGTTATATACTGTGTATATAAAAACTCAAAGAGTGCAAAAATAAATCATTTGCAAAAAATATATACTACATAAGGTATCCATCCATCCATTGTCTCCCGCTTATCCGAGGTCGGGTCGCGGGGGCAGCAGCTTGAGCAAAGATGCCCAGACTTCCCTCTCCCCGGCCACTTCTTCTAGCTCTTCCGGGAGAATCCCAAGGCGTTCCCAGGCCAGTCGAGAGACATAGTCCCTCCAACATGTCCTGGGTCTTCCCCGGGGCTTCCTCCCGGTTAGACGTGCCCGGAACACCTCACCAGGGAGGCGTCCAGGAGGCATCCTGATCAGATGCCCGAGCCACCTCATCTGACTCCTCTCGATGCGGAGGAGCAGCGGCTCTACTCTGAGCCCCTCCCGGATGACTGAGCTTCTCACCCTATCTTTAAGGGAAAGCCCAGACACCCTGCGGAGGAAACTCATTTCAGCCGCTTGTATTCGTGATCTCGTTCTTTCGGTCACTACCCATAGTTCATGACCATAGGTGAGGGTAGGAACATAGATCGACTGGTAAATTGAGAGCTTCGCCTTGCGGCTCAGCTCCTTTTTCACCACGACAGACCGATGCAGAGCCCGCATTACTGCAGATGCCGCACCGATCCGCCTGTCGATCTCACACTCCATTCTTCCCTCACTCGTGAACAAGACCCCGAGATACTTGAACTCTTCCACTTGGGGCAGGATCTCGCTACCAACCCTGAGAGGGCACTCCACCCTTTTCCGGCTGAGGACCATGGTCTCGGATTTGAAGGTGCTGATTCTCATCCCAGCCGCTTCACACTCGGCTGCGAACCGATCCAGAGAGAGCTGAAGATCACGGCCTGATGAAGCAAACAGGACAACATCATCTGCAAAAAGCAGTGACCCAATCCTGAGCCCACCAAACCGGACCCCCTCAACGCCCTGGCTGCGCCTAGAAATTCTGTCCATAAAAGTTATGAACAGAATCGGTGACAAAGGGCAGCCCTGGCGGAGTCCAACTCTCACTGGAAACGGGTTCGACTTACTGCCGGCAATACGGACCAGGCTCTGGCACCGATCGTACAGGGACCGAACAGCCCTTATCAGGGGGGCCGGTACCCCATACTCTCGGAGTACCCCCCACAGGATTCCCCGAGGGACACGGTCGAATGCCTTTTCCAAGTCCACAAAACACATGTAGACTGGTTGGGCAAACTCCCATGCACCCTCCAGGACCCTGCTAAGGGTATAGAGCTGGTCCACTGTTCTGCGACCAGGACGAAAACCACACTGTTCCTCCTGAATCTGAGGCTCGACTATCCGACGGACCCTCCTCTCCAGGACCCCTGAATAGACTTTTCCAGGGAGGCTGAGGAGTGTGATCCCTCTGTAGTTGGAACACACCCTCCGATCCCCCTTTTTAAAGAGGGGGACTACCACCCCGGTCTGCCAATCCAGAGGCACTGTCCCTGATGTCCATGCGATGTTGCAGAGGCGTGTCAACCAAGACAGTCCTACAACATCCAGAGCCTTGAGGAACTCCGGGCGTATCTCATCCACCCCCGGGGCCCTGCCACCAAGGAGTTTTTTGACCACCTCGGTGACCTCAGTCCCAGAGATGGGGGAGCCCACCTCTGAGTCCCCAGGCTCTGCTTCCTCATTGGAAGGCATGTTAATGGGATTGAGGAGGTCTTCGAAGTACTCCCCCCACCGACCCACAACGTCCCGAGTCGAGGTCAGCAGCGCACCATCCCCACCATATACAGTGTTGACACTGCACTGCTTCCCCTTCCTGAGACGCCGGATGGTGGACCAGAATCTCTTCGAAGCCGTCCGAAAGTCGTTTTCCATGGCCTCCCCAAACTCCTCCCATGCCCGAGTTTTTGCCTCAGCAACCACCAAAGCCGCATTCCGCTTGGCCTGCCGGTACCTATCAGCTGCCTCCAGGGTCCCACAGGACAAAAGGGTCCTGTAGGACTCCTTCTTTAGCTTGACGGCATCCTTCACCGCCGGTGTCCACCAATGGGTTCGGGGATTGCCGCCACAACAGGCACCGACCACCTTACGGCCACAGCTCCGGTCAGCTGCCTCAACAATAGAGGCACGGAACATGGCCCATTCGGACTCAATGTCCCCCACCTCCCTCGGGATGTGGTCGAAGTTCTGCCGGAGGTGGGAGTTGAAGCTACTTCTGACAGGGGGCTCTGCCAGACGTTCCCAGCAGACCCTCACAACACGTTTGGGCCTACCACGCCTGACCGGCATCCTCCCCCACCATCGAAGCCAACTCACCACCAGGTGGTGATCAGTTGACAGCTCCGCCCCTCTCTTCACCCGAGTGTCCAAGACATGTGGCCGCAAGTCCGACGACACGACCACAAAGTCGATCATCGAACTGGGGCCTAGGGTGTCCTGGTGCCAAGTGCACATATGAACACCCCTATGCTTGAACATGGTGTTCGTTATGGACAATCCGTGATGAGCACAGAAGTCCAATAACAAAACACCGCTCGGGTTCAGATCGGGGGGGCCATTCCTCCCAATCACGCCCTTCCAGGTCTCACTGTCATTGCCCACGTGAGCATTGAAGTCTCCCAGCAGAACGAGGGAGTCCCCAGAAGGTATGCCCTCTAGCACCCCATCCAGGGACTCCAAAAAGGGTGGGTACTCTGAACTGCTGTTCGGTGCATACGCACAAACAACAGTTAGGACCCGTCCCCCCACCCAAAGGCGAAGGGAGGCTACCCTCTCGTCCACCGGGGTAAACCCCAATGTACAGGCTCCAAGTCGGGGGGCAATAAGTATACCCACACCCGCTCTGCGCCTCTCACCGAGGGCAACTCCAGAGTGGTAGAGAGTCCAGCCCCTCTCAAGGAGATTGGTTCCAGAGTCCAAGCTGTGCGTCGAGGTGAGTCCGACTATATCTAGCCGGAACCTCTCAACTTCGCGCACTAGCTCAGGCTCCTTCCCCTTCAGAGAGGTGACATTCCACGTCCCAAGAGCCAGCTTCTGTAGCCGAGGATCAGACCGCCAAGGTCCCCGCCTTCGGCCACCACCCAACTCACACTGCACCCGACCTCCTTGGCCCCTCCCATAGGTGGTGAGCCCATGGGAAGTACATAAGGTATGTATGTGTTAAAAACTCTACAGGTACTAATAGTAAAGGAAAAAAAAACATGGTTATTGCTGCCATCTGCAGTTTGAGCTTGGTAAATGCAATTACTTAAATTTCTGTTTGTTCAATAACAGAATATGAAAACGGGTAGTTTACTAATGAAGTCTTTTTGCAAGCTTACTAACAAAGCTGTTCATCCATATCTTAGATGGCCACTTCAACCATTAACTATTGTTACTTCACCTTCCTGAAGTTTAAGAAGAAAGCTGTTTTCTCAGTAAACATTTCTCTCAAAGACTCATCAGTCCAACCAGTCCCTCCACAGGCAGGCAGTTAGTCAGCAAGGTTTGGAAAGGTCCAAACTATTACTTTGCCTTAAACTATGTATACCTATCTTGAAAGTGAAAAACTAAAATTTAATTAAGTACAAAAATATAAAAATATGAGTAAACAGACAAACTACTGAATGTTCTTTTTCCGTCTGTATGTCTTTTTCCACCTGGTATTCCAGGTCACCCTCATCCCAAAACCATGTGTGTTAGGTTAGTTGACAGCTCTGATTGGTGTATGAAAGAATGTGTGATGGACTTGTGTTCTATCTGGGACTGATTCCTGCCATTAGCATGATGATGCAGGGAAAGGCTCTGGCCCCAACAACCATGAAGTGGGTTTGAAAATGGATGAATGTTATTCCCTTTGATGATTCAAAAGGCACAAGATTTGCTCTGTGCAAATTGAAATACCAGATTCATGTATTATACAGACTATGTATTTAAGACGACAAGACATTGTCTCATTAGAGCTTCCTTGTATCTGACTATCTTTATCCCAGACTTAGCATCTTTTATTAGACTTTCCCCTCTCCCTATATTTTACGCTTTTTAATTGTCAGTGTTGATAGACTGAGATAAATAACTAAATATACTTGGAGAAAGAAATGTAAAATGTCACAGAAACAACCTTTCAAATCTTTCTCTCTCTCTCCAATCTGTATCCTATTGCTAGTAAAACAATGTCAATGGATGAAAAGGTCAGTTAGTCAACCTCATCTCTGTAAGAAAAAAGTAAGAAAATAAACATGTCATAGGTATAACATTGTACAACTGGAAACATCCACTAACTAGAAAATTCAGTTTAATTTAAATCAGTTGTTTAAGTTTATTCTTATTATGCTTACTACACGTATGCATCCAGCACTATACAATAACTTCAAAGTAAAATAAAAAAGAAATGTAACAGGCAATAAATACAAAATGACGCAGTGTAGCAGTAGCCAACTTCATGTAAGTTTCCACTTATTTTTCAATGAAGGCTTTTCACTGTATCTTAGTAAACTTGCTGTGAAAGTTTTTATGTCATGTAAAGCATGATTGATTTAAAAAGTCCGTACCCTGCCATGCTATTGTGACCTCTTGCCTGAATTAGAGCATGGCATTTGTCAGTAATCTTCCTCCCTGAACCTTTAGCTGATCAAATCTTTCAGAAATATCAAAGGTCAGGAACTCTTAATTCCTATGCAGTGGAGTCCACCACAGTGGCTATTTGTGTGTTTTTTAGGACAATCAGCTTCATTTTTAATTCTCCGTAACTGTGAATTCAATGCTTTTTTTAAAGAACTTTGAGCTGACTGTATAAGGCCCTGTAATACACAGTTAAATAGCATACTGATTGAAAGAACCAAACATAAGGCTGTACTTCAAATGATAAAAATCAGATAACTGGCTTACTGTCATCCATTCTAAGACCTGGTAAACTTCTATATGCAGTACACTGCAAAACATTTCACATCCTTGTGAATTTTCATATTAAGCTTAATATAAAGTAACATTATCAAATCCACTTTATGCAATTCAGTACCATGGGGGAGCCCCAGCACTATCAGAAACAAGGAAAACAGTTCTGGATGGGCATCAATCCATTGCCAGACCCATCCAATATAAACTCACATTTGTGCTCACACTGGGCCAATTTAGAATCTCCAATTAAACTAATCTGCACATTTTCCGGGTTTGAGGATGAGGGAAGAAAACTGTAGTTTCGGTGAAAAAAAACACACAAATGGGGGGCACATGTGAATTTCATGTGGACAAAGACCACCATGCTACCGTGTCACACATTTTTCACAATCCTACAGACTAAAATGTACAATATAAAGTCCATGAATTAGAATTGTAATTTTATTGATCTAGACAATATATTCTTCACTTTCAATAGGGATAAAAAAAGCTAAGTTTCTTCCCTGAAGATTTATTAGTAATCACCAGAAACCGATGGTTTTATGAATGCACCATTATGCCACTGGCATCAGTGCAGCTTAAAAATGCAAGAATAAGAAACAATTAAAAATGTGTCCATGCCAAACTATTTAACTACACAAAATACAACACCGTCATGCTCCGGCTTTCAGGTAAATTTCATTGCTAGACAACACATGACACTTGACATTTGATTTTAGCAGCGCAACGCAAATAATGTCAGCAACATTTGCGGTTGTATCTCTGAGCTCTGTATTTGCAATATTGCTTAAATTAAACAAATCACTGGGACTAGCTAACATTTATCATACAATGTGTAAGGAGGTTAAAGAGGATATTTTTTAAACGCTTAAATGCCTGCATTGAAAAAAAATCACAACACACAGGGGAAATTCCTACAGATTGGTATGCAGTCTAATTTAGTAAAAATGGTAAAAGGGCAGATCCAAGTAAATACAGTTCAGTAAGCTTAATGTGCAATATGGGTAAATTAATGAAAGCAATTATTAAAGAAAAGATTGAGCAGTACATGTTAAGAACACTTGTAATAGCAAAATAGTCAGCATGACTTTAGAACGGGAGATGTTTCTCTAACATGCTGGAGTTCTATAAGAAAGCAACAAAAGCATATATGATCATAGAATTCCGTATGTTATTATTGAGTTGGATTTTTTAGAAGACTCTTGATAAGGCCTCACATAAGAAGCTTGTGATCAAACTTCAAGAAATAGGAATTCATAGCATAGTTTGTAGACGGTTGCAAAATTGTTTTAAAAAGAGAAAGCAAAGGGTTATGGCGCAGGGAACTTTCTCAGAATTAGGGTGATGCTAAAAGTGATGTTCCTCAGTGAACAGTGCTGGGGCAGCTGCTCTTTTTAAAAATATATAAATGATCTGGATATGAACATAACTATTATGCTGGTTAAGTTTACTGATGACTTGGACAAACTGGGCTGATGAAACTGACTGCAAGTAAATGTAAAGTATTACATATATGAAGCAAAAATGTTAGGTTTGAATACACCCTTGGAGATATGAAACTTGAAAATACATGTTATGAGAAAATTGTATAAGTTTTAATGACCTCATCATTGCCCACATCTAGACAGTGTAATAATAATAATAATAATAATACATTTTATTTATATAGCGCCTTTCCCATGTTCAAGGCACTTACAGAATATAATAAAGAACGGCAGAATATACAGTATATAGCATTGTACAAACCAGATAAATAAATAAAGAAGATTAAGACAGTAAATTCTGAAAAAAAAACAGACAACATAATTGATGGTCTCGCACACACATACAGGTTACGTTGGCATCTTGACAGAGAAGTAAACTGAGAGAAAGGTAATAAAGTCAAGTAGAGCTAAAAGCCTTCCTGAACAGATGAGTTTTGAGTTGTTTTTTAAAAGAATTCATGGAGTCAGCTGACCTGATTAATTTTGGTAGGTCATTCCAGAGTCTGGGCGCTATACAGCTGAAGGCCCTGTCACCCATAGAGTGTAGATTAGTGAGGGGCACAACAAGATTACCAGAATCAGAGGACCTTAGTGGGCGGGCAGGCACATAGTGATGGAGGAGGTCACTGATGTAGTTTGGTGCAAGGTTATTTAAAGCTTTGTAGGTTATTAGTAGGATTTTATATTCGATTCTGTAGGACACAGGGAGCCAGTGAAGACGGAGCAGGATGGGTGTGATGTGCTCGCTGCTGCTGGTTCGAGTAAGGACTCTTGCAGCTGAGTTTTGAATAAGCTGGAGCTGTGATATAAGATTAGAAGGGGCACCTGCCAGTAGGGAATTACAATAATCGATGCGGGATGTGATAAAAGCATGTACAAGTTTCTCAGCATTAGAGAAGGAGAGGAAGGAGCGAACACGGGATATGTTACGGAGGTGAAAGTGTACAGAAGCCATTCAGAAGGCTAACAGCATGTAGGGTTATATAGCCTGATATAAGGAGTACAAGTTAAATAAAATGCATTATTATTATTATTATTATTATTATTATTATTATTATAAGTTAAGGGAGATTATGATTAAGCAATATAAAACACTTGGGGTCCTCATCCGGAGTACTTTGTACAGTTTTGAACTCCAGGCTAACTAAAAGCCACATCCGTGCCAGAGAAAGTCTAGAGAATTGCGAATAAGCTGAATCCAGTACTGAATGGAATGAGTAATAAGGAATATTGAAGTTGAAACTTTTTAGTTTAAGCAAACAAAGATTAAGAGTACAGTACATTTAAAAAAAATGTTAGAAAGATTTTCTGCATGCAGAAAACCATAGATATGTGAAATAAATTAACAAATACTGTGTTAAACAGAGGTACTTTGGGGGCCTTCAAAACTTGACTCAAAGTTGCTTTGAAGAAATTGGGTGAACAACAATAATGAGCTTTGTTTGCTTGTCCAAACTGCTCTACAAATCTAACTCAATTGCAGGATTCTAAAATCTACTCTAGCATATCATGTGCCAAAACTTTGCTTATTGTTTACTGATCCAGATTCTTATAAAACCCTTGGCATTTAGTTCTGACCAGTCAGAATTGATTTTTATAACAATGACAAAAATATCATATCCCAGAAGAAAAGACACCAATATACAGTTTATTCAAAAGTATCCAGTGCTTCAGAACAGTGTGAAAATAATTCCAAGTGAGGTTAAAAGCACAAAGACCTCCTTAAAACATGTTAATCATTCTTGTTGACAGATGAAGTCACTCTCAAAGGCAAATCAGAGGTCTCAAGATAAACAGATTGTTCAAAGGTTGAGTAGTTTTGTATTGTTCTGGTGGTTTGGGCATAAAATATCAAGAACCAGAGTTAACTGACATTGCTGAGGCAATGCTCCAAGTAACTGATTTCATGACAGATTTTCAAACCTCTGTATCACAAAAGCTAACGCATTATGAGTGAGCAACTGGAAATCATGCAGTGCTATCTATTGGTACCAAAATAGTAAATAGTGGCAGTAAATGTGGCACTTCACTTTCTAAAGCCTGCTCAGTTCAAAAAGCACACGCTCACACACACACTAATCAAATAAAAGCAGGATCAGCTGTCTTTAAAGACAAGTCTCTTATCTTGTGATAATAAAAACCTTTACACAAGAGAATGCCTTTAAATTCAGGAGGCAATGCTGGGAAATAAACTCAGTTTGAGTTTCTCTGAAAGACAGTTCCTTCAAATAATAAGCAGTGCTTTTATAGAAGTGTTCTAGTTTTACTTGTGTAACTCTGAAACCAATACATGACAATGGCAACATATACAGGCAGATGTGGGGCTACAAATGAGGTCAGATTGTTCAAAAACCGATTTTGTAAAATCTGCAAAAATGAGTAATGTTTTACTACTTAATTTAAAGAAAACAATTTCAGACTTACCAATAAAATGTCAACGAAGCAATATTATTGGACTTTAAATCACAAACAATTTAAACTTAAATGAACCATGGACATGGACATGTACAGTATGTTGACCATACGCTTAACCCCCCCTATGTTTTTTCCTAATGACACAGTACCTCAAAGAGTTGGATGAGGCATAATGAAGCACAACAATCCAACACTGACTGACAACTGTTTACTTGGAAGATACATGCTCTTTCTGCTGAGGGATTGCTCAAAATGTCACCTTATCTTCCTAGCAGTTATACTCCCAGAGACCATAAGGCTGGGACGGGCACTTAGGATACTGTGAAATATAACTAGCAGGTTCTACTGATCGACTAAGCAGACAGCTGCTGATCAAGCTTTGCATGTGACAAACCATATTGTGGTGCTGAACATGCTACCAGTTACATCCAGTGACACACATATACACATATATATATATATATATATATATATATATATATATATATATATATATATATTATATACTGTATACAGACCTTGGGGTACAATCAGGAGTGTCACTGTCAAATAGAAACGATTTGTCACATTAATATGAATATGGCTCAAAGAAAACAACACTAATGCCATGAAACCAGAACAATTAAACTTGCATCTATTAGCAAGTATGTTGGCTTTAAATGCATACTGTTGAGCATTTACTGTACTTTGGCCTTCACATACTGAAAAAAATTGAATAATGATTTGTTAAAAAAAAAGAAACCTAAGCCAGCCCACTCAAACTTAAGCAGGATATAAGCTGCAAAGGCAGAAGACCAAACTGATGAGCACATGATGACTGCAAATTACAAAATAAGCTGCTGCATCTGGCTTGCTACTAGAGTGTGTGCATGTGTATATTAAATGGTACCTTTTGAGCAACCAGTGCTCATGTCTCACGCTATATTCTATCTAGTATCTAAACACAGAAGCCTTAGTTACAAGAAGTTCAGTAGGGCTGTCAAATTAGCCAAAAAACTAGATATGAATATTGACATCTATCAATATATACAATTTCTGTCTGTTCCCTATACAATCATGCACACTTTGTTGGGTCTGGACCAAATTTTGCATAGTTGCTCTCTAGGACCATATAGACAAGATTTTGGTACTTAAAATTTTGACCTTGGGGTCCAGGTCTTCTTTTTCTCTTGTGAACTACAGTCTGCACAATACTGACACCTGCTGGCTCAGAGCAAATAAAACATCTAAATAGAGTTAAGCCACACAAGCAGACAAAAAAACCACAGCATAACATTACTTACCCGGGCAATGTTGTGTGCTGCTTCTATCTGCTGTAATATAAAAAGGAGTACCATGCACTTTTCTAGTGGAGTATTGGATGAGGCTTCATCAAGAGTGAAGTCTCATAGTGATCAATACAAAGGAGAATCAGAAGTTTGTCCACCTTGAACTAAGACAAGTCAGATATGATGACGTTCACATTTACAACCCAGCCAGGAGTTACTGTAATTCTGAAATCCAATTAGACCCAAAAAGAACAAATTCTTGACTCATGACAGCAGAGACATTGATAGAGAGGCAGTGTGGATGGTGGGATGATGGATGGGCCAGCTGGCAATGGCAACAGAGTCACCACACATGAACCTTTGCTTTCTTTCCTTATCCCATTCTAAAAATACACCTTGGGTAGTTAAAAATAAGCATATACTCAACTATATTTGAACGTAAGTTTAAAATTCTAGGTGCTTCAAAGTCACACATGAAAACATAAGCTTTTAGATGAATGCAACATTTCCAAAAACCAATACATTGCAAAAAAGCAGGGTTTTGTGACTGTAGACTGATGTAATCAAAGTAAAAATAGAGACCTTCTACCTGTAATGTGCAGACAATAAAACTACCTGACTTGACTTAAAAATCACTTACTATTGTTCAAATATGTTAAACGCTTTTACTAATTAAAATTTCTTGTTGTTTGCCACCCGCCACTGTTGTGAGAGTGTTGTGGATTTCAATATGTCCTTCCACAAGACTTTTAGGATCAAGCGGTTCCTTGCCAAGAAACAGAAGCAGAATAGACGAATCCCCCAGAAGATTTGCAATAAGACTGGTAACAAGATCAGGTACAATTCTAAAAGAAGACATTGGCAAAGGACAAAACTTGGCCTGTAAACAGGTTGCCCATTATGTTCCTAGAGTTTTTCATGATTTTGAAGAATGGGTGCCTTACATCTGGAAGATATTTTGTGTAGATACATGGCTGATGATATTAAGTACACAATAAATATTTTGTAAAAATTTATTTCCTTAACTATTCTTATTTTTAGCTCTGAGAGTACCGAAAATGTAATGATCCCTACCAATTGTTGTCTTATCTAAAATGAGGCACTGTGGATCTTTATTTGGCTTTTAAATGATACGACCGAATGTACTAAATGCTGTATTGTAACAATCTTTAAGTATCTCCTACAAGTTATCATTATTTATTGAGAAGACACCTCTTTTCAAGCCACCTTACAAAAAATCTACAAACTTACCTTCAATGTTTATTGGGAAACTAAGTATATTAAGTTACATGGCCAAATTTGATATATATACACATACAAACACACAAGGGGAGACCAAAAATGTCCAGAATTGTTAGGAAAATATTTAATAAACAACTTAAAACAATTCCCTTTCAGTCACTGTCAAAAAAGCAAAATACTCTCCTTGAGATGCAATACACTTGTCCCAGGACTTTTTCCATTCCTGGAAACATTTCCTTCTTACTGTGTTCAGAGTCTCCTGTCAATTTTTTATGGATTTCTAACACAGTAGTAAATAACTGTCCCTTCAGTCTTAGATTTAACATAAAGAACAAAAAAAGTCTAGCAAATATGGAAGGTGTGAAGTACATATATACAGGTGCTGGTCATAAAATTAGATATCATGACAAAGTTGATTTATTGCAGTAATTCCATTCAAAATGTGAAACTTGTATATTAGATTCATTCATTACACACAGACTGATGTATTTCAAATGTTTATTTCTTTTAATGTTGATGATTATAACTGACAACTAATGAAAGTCCCAAATTCAGTATCTCGGAAAATTAGAATATTGTGAAAAGGTTCAATATTGAAGACACCTGGTGCCACACTCTAATCAGCTAATTAACTCAAAACACCTGCAAAAGCCTTTAAATGGTCTCTCAGTCTAGTTCTGTAGGCTACACAATCATGGGGAAGACTGCTGATTTGACAGTTGTCCAAAAGACGACCATTGACACCTTGCACAAGAAGGGCAAGACACAAAAGATCATTGCTAAAGAGGCTGGATGTTCACAGAGCTCTGTGTCCAAGCACATTAATAGAGAGGCGAAGGGAAGGACAAGATGTGGTAGAAAAAAGTGTGCAAGCAATAGGGATAACTGCACCCTGGAGAGGATTGTGAAACAAAACCCATTCAAAAATGTGGGGGAGATTCACAAAGAGTGAACTGCAGCTGGAGTCACTGCTTCAAGAACCACCACGCACAGACGTATGCAAGACATGGGTTTCAGCTGTCGCATTCCTTGTGTCAAGCCACTCTTGGACAAGAGACAGCGTCAGAAGCATCTCGCCTGGGCTAAAGACAAAAAGGACTGGACTGCTGCTGAGTGGTCCAAAGTTATGTTCTCTTATGAAAGTAAATTTTGCATTTCCTTTGGAAATCAAGGTCCCAGAGTCTGGAGGAAGAGAGGAGAGGCACAGAATCCACGTTGCTTGAGGTCCTGTGTAAAGTTTCCACAGTCAGTGATGGTTTGGGGTGCCATGTCATCTGCTGGTGTTGGTCCATTGTGTTTTCTGAGGTCCAAGGTCAACGCAGCCGTCTACCAGGAAGTCTTAGAGCACTTCATGCTTCCTGCTGCTGAGGAACTTTATGGAGATGCAGATTTCATTTTCCAACAGGACCTGGCACCTGCACACAGTGCCAAAGCTACCAGTACCTGGTTTAAGGACCATGGCATCCCTGTTCTTGATTGGCCAGCAAACTCGCCTGACCTTAACCCCATAGAAAATCTATGGGGTATTATGAAGAGGAAGATGCAATACGCCAGACCCAACAATTCAGAAGAGCTGAAGGCCACTATCAGAGCAACATGGGCTCTCATAACACCTGAGCAGTGCCACAGACTGATCGACTCCATGCCACGCTGCATTGCTGCAGTAATCCAGGCCAAAGGAGCCCCAACTAAATATTGAGTGCTGTACATGCTCATACTTTTCATGTTCATACCATTCAGTTGGCCAACATTTCTAAAAATCCTTTTTTTGCATTGGTCTTAATTGATATTCTAATTTTCCGAGATACTGAATTTGGGACTTTCATTAGTTGTCAGTTATAATCATCAACATTAAAAGAAATAAATATTTGAAATACATCAGTCTGTTTGTAATGAATGAATCTAATATACAAATTTCACTTTTTGAATGGAATTACTGAAATAAATCAACTTTGTCATGATATTCTAATTTTATGACCAGCACCTGTATATACCTGTATATAAATATATATTGTGGACCACTGGGGTGTGTACAGCTGCCCTAACCCCAACACAGACAGGCAGGACCTCGAGTTCCAGTCCAGCACACACATTTTTTTTTATAGCTGAGGAGTGCTTTTCTCTAATCCCCACAGCTCAGTACATAAAACACAGCTCTTTCTCTTCCACTCTTTGTCCTTCCCCTCCACTCTTCCAGGGAAGCTTTGTCTCTTCTACCACCTGACTCTGTCTCTACAAATGGAGTAGAGCAGCTCCTTTTATTAAACTCCAGGGAGTGCTCCAGGTGGCTCATCAGTATTACCTGGAATCACTCCCAGGTGTAGTGGAATCCAACAATAGGGTTCTGCAGCTGCTCCAGCGTCCCCCCACGGAACCCAACAGGGCTGTACCAAACTCCAAGTCCCAGAGTGCCTTGCGGGAATCCATGGTGACAATAGGAATAGATTAAAAAACATAAATTCAGCTCTGTGATCACCTTGACTTTAATCGCACTCAGACTCATCTAACCCCTCTATACTGTCTTCCACTTCAGTGTTACAGCTCAGAAGCACGCCGCTCTTTCACTATCACACTTCTCTACTGACTGCAATTCCCACACTTTGTTACCAACACTGAGCAAAAGTGCTTCTATCCCAGCACCTTACCCACTCAGATTCATATGCTATGTGCCTGGTCCCTTTTACTGGAACTTATACCTCTCACTCCAATGTTTCATTGGTATAATGCACTGTGCCTTCTGAAAGCACAGTGCATAGTAGCTGTCCAGCCATATGGGCCTCTGCATCTCCAGCCTGATCATTACAGTATTATTGTTTTGTAATGTTAAAAAAAAAACAAAAAAAAAACATGAAAGTGCCACTCTGACCAAAGCACTGCCTGAGGCGTGTATCCGTGATGTGACAATATTTTTTAACTTGTAAAAAAGGCCACAGTAATTGCAAAAATTCATGTTTTAACTTTCCCAGGCCTAATATATATACAGTGAATCCAAAAAGTATTCACAGTGCATCACTTTTTCCACATTTTGTTATGTTACAGCCTTATTCCAAAATGGATTAAATTCATTTTTTTCCTCAGAATTCTACACACAACACCCCATAATGACAACGTGAAAAAAGTTTACTTGAGGTCTTTGCAAATTTATTAAAAATAAAAAAATTGAGAAAGCACATGTACATAAGTATTCACAGCCTTTTCCTTGAAGCTCAAAATCGAGCTCAGGTTCATCCTATTTCCCCTGATCATCCTTGAGATGTTTCTGCAGCTTAAATGGAGTCCACCTCTGGTAAATTTAGTTGATTCGACATGATTTGGAAAGGCACACACCTGTCTATATAAGGTCCCACAGTTGACAGTTCATGTCAGAGCACAAACCAGGCATGAAGTCAAAGGAATTGTCTGTAGACCTCAGAGACAGGATTGTCTCGAGGCACAAATCTGGGGAAGGTTACAGAAAAAATTCTGCTGCTTTGAAGGTCCCAATGAGCACAGTGACCTCCATCATCTGTAAGTGGAAGAAGTTCGAAACCGCCAGGACTCTTCCTAGAGCTGGCCAGCCATCTAAACTGAGCGATCGGGGGAGAAGGGCCTTAGTCAGGGAGGTGACCAAGAACCCGATGGTCACTCTGTCAGAGCTCCAGAGGTCCTCTGTGGAGAGAGGAGAACCTTCCAGAAGGACAACCATCTCTGCAGCAATCCACCAATCAGGCCTGTATGGTAGAGTGGCCAGACGGAAGCCATTCCTTAGTAAAAGACACATGGCAGCTCGCCTGGAGTTTGCCAAAAGGCACCTGAAGGACTTTCAGACCATGAGAAAGAAAATTCTCAGGTCTGATGAGACAAAGATTGAACTCTTTGGTGTGAATGCCAGGCGTCACGTTTGGAGGTGTGACAGTTTAAGGGTCCCTGTGACCCCTTGAACCCTCAGACCAGACATCAGACACCAGATAAAAATCCAAAATGTTATTTATTATAATAATAAAGGTGCACAAAGCACCCTCCACTCCACTATACTCCAATAAATCAATAGATAGATACTTTATTAATCCCAAGGGGAAATTCACATTCTCCAGCAGCAGCATACTGATACAAAAAACAATAATCACAAATAAACAATCAATACAATCCTCCACTCCCAGACGCGTTGCCACCCTTTCACCCAGTTCAGCTCATCGTCTGGGATTACCCATGGTCCTTTTATATTCTCTGACCCGGAAGTGGTTACAACCCTGCAGTCCATGTGATTCCTTATCACTTCCGGGTCAGATAAAAAGTCCTTTTTTTCATCCCGGAAGCACGATATTTCCCTTGTCACCTCGCCTACGACATACTTCCGGGTTATAGGGCATAGGGAATTCCCTGAGTCTCCCTACAGCATCTCCTGGAGGTCCCCATGGTATCCAGCAGGGCTGGTTGTAAAAACTACAAGGTCCATGAGGCCCTGCTGGAATTCGGGGAACCTCTATGCTGCTGGGAGGTGTGGACCGGAATATATGGCTGGCCATCCTTCACAGAGGATAATCCAAACAGCTCATCACCAGGCCAATACCATCCCTACAGTGAAGCATGGTGGTGGCAGCATCATGCTGTGGGGATGTTTTTCAGCAGCAGGGACTGGGAGACTATTCAGGATAAAGGGAAAGATGACTGCAGCAATGTACAGAGACATCCTGGATGAAAACCTGTTCCAGAGCGCTCTTGACCTCAGACTGGGGCGACGGTTCATATTTCAGCAGGACAACGACCCTAAGCACACAGCCAAGATATCAAAGGAATGGCTTCAGGACAACTCTGTGAATGTCCTTGAATGGCCCAGCCAGAGCCCAGACTTGAATCCGATTGAACATCTCTGGAGAAATCTTAAAATGGCTGTGCACCGACACTTCCCATCCAACCTGATGGAGCTTGAGAGGTGCTGCAAAAAGGAATGGGTGAAACTGACCAAGGATAGGTGTGCCAAGCTTGTGGCATCATATTCAAAAAGACTTGAGGCTGTAATTGCTGCCAAAGGTGCATCGACAAAGTATTGAGCAAAGGCTGTGAATACTTATGTACATGTGATTTCTCAGTTTTTTTATTTTTAATAAATTTGCGAAAACCTCAAGTAAACTTTTTTCATGTTGTTATTATGGGGTGTTGTGTGTAGAATTCTGAGGAAAAAAATGAATTTAATCCATTTTGGAATAAGGCTTTAACATAACAAAATGTGGAAAAAGTGATGCGCTGTGAATACTTTCCGGATGCACTGTATATATGAACATTGCATAATGTATAATTAAAAGGGGAAACATTTAAAACAGCTTATTAATGTGTAAATACACTGTGAATATAAAGAGTGGGTTTTCATATTCTGGCCAGATACAGAATAGGGATGAAACCTCTGTTCAGTGGATATGCTAGCCCTTACATGCCTCTTTCTTTGTGCATCTTACTGCCTTTGAACATTTGATATTCCAGCTCTGTAACAGTCCGGGTTTGCTCCACACTCCCGGTTGTATCCAGGAGCCTCTTCTAACCAAAACTGTCTATAGTCATAGACTGAGATGAGGCGGGAAAATGAGGACACATACTTCTAGCAAGGAACTGGTGCAAACGTGACATGTGCTTTTATTAAAATTTAAACAAAACATCAAGTGCAAATAGTGCAGTACATTGTTTATAACAAATAAATATCCATAAAAAACACAGTGTTCATGTGGAGGTTAAAATGCAATAAATAATTCCATAAAAATTGAGGTTAAAAATCACAGCAGGAAACTTTTCTTTAAAAATGCACAAGTCCTGGTGCCTTCTTTTAAAAGCCAACGTCTCCTTGGCTTACCCTGTTTAGATCCAGCAGCACAAGGAAACGTCCTTCCAACAGGCACAAGCAACCGTTCAATATCCAGGCTCGGGTTCCTGCTGTCATCTGAGGCTCCTTGCAGAGTGCCGCGCCAAGCCTCACTCCCGCTGCCACTCCTCAGCCTTATGCAGAAGTCCATTTGAGTAACAGATCACTCCAGCTACTTGAAGACCATCTGCTGGAGTGACCCTCTTCCACCACTTTGAGCACCTGCGATATATTCCTTCTTGGGGCTTTTTATCTGGCTGCCTGTCTCCGCTCTAACACACGCTGGCTTTTCACAATCCTACTGTCTCTGTCATTCCTTCCTTTCTTACTTCTTTCCATCCCCTTAAACCTCCTTCTCTCTTTCTGTCTCTTGTTTTTCTACCCCCACCATGTACCACTGTGCAGGCTCCTTTATAGCACCTTATTGGGTGCAGATGAGATCCTCTGCACACTCCAAGATGTGAAAGGTGCAGCATCTGACTGATCCCCCGCATTTACATGTGAGTGCATGACTGACCAAGTACCTCAATCAATCCTGGAGCACAACCGTCATTACTCAAATATTTACAGTATTTACAAACCTGTTCTAACCCACAGACCACTTATCACAAGCATTTACAACCGTATTTCTTTGTGGTTCTTGTTTCCTGTGTTCATCAGACGTTGCTGCCCTCTTGTGGATGCTCAACGGCATTATGAAGTTTGATCGTTTCATATTAACAGAGATATAAAAAATAGAAATATGTAGAATTATATAAGAACAGTCCATCTTTAAATCTAAAATAAAATCATCAATTTAAACAATAAACTTTAAGGATGAAGGTGCAAATCCCAGTCTCTACTCAAGTGCTAGAATATCAGCAATAGGTCCCTTAGTACTGTGGTTACCAAGATCCATAACAAATACATTAAATCCGTTCAACTTAGGTTTACAGAGGGCAATGATTCTCCCAGAAGCATGGTTTGCACATCAGGAGCAAACCATGGCCAGGTTCGACCCTAGGGCATACTCACACCCACATCAGACTAATTTAAAGTCACAGATTACACTAGTATGCACATCTTTACAGGAAATTAATTTGAATATCAAGAGTATACAGATTTCATGCCAGCAGTGATCAAACCAGGAATCAAAAACTGATCGAAGGCTTTGCCATGTTAATTACACTATGCTATTTGTGACTACAGACTTCTATTATAAAACCTTCTCTATAAAAAATAATCAGTGGTCTCTAAAAAACTAAATAATATCAGAGATAAAACCACAGAATAGTCTTGCATTTACCTAAAGTAAAAAAACAAGTTAACTATTCCTTTATATGACACCTTGTGCAATAAATCTTTTGATGTGAGAAGGAAAAATGGCTCCTCAAGAAAAAGGAAAAGGAAAAAAAAATAAAGGAACCCCCCTTTATCAGTACAACCGTCTGTTGGAGTAGAGCACAGCACAGCAAGTACTACTTTATCTAATTGTGAATTGAGCATATTATAAACTGGCTGATACTGATATATTAATTTTTTAACCAGGTACGAGCATATTATTTTATTTTCTTAGAAATTACTGAAAATGCAAATTAGACAGATCAACAATTCATATACAGTACAGTATAGCTGTTTAATTCATGTTGAGGTATTTTGTTTATGTATTTATATAATTCTATATAATAAAGTATCAGACATACTCATTAGTACATTTTATTACTAAATATATAATATTTACAGCTGTTTCTGTTAAAAAGCTGTAGTTTGCAATATAATTTCCCAAGGAAATGTCTTTTTTTTAGGTGCCTATCTCAGCAGATTTTACAAAAATGTCAGTTCATCCGGGATTTTCATACTTTATGTTTGTGTCTTCTTTTGGCTTGGAAAATGAAAAACTTTTAATAAAATTAATAATCTTCAACTAAGTGGATAAAGGTAGCTCAGCAGTATGCTCACTATAAGACCTGCATTTCCTCTTATGTTCTCAGATGCTTTTCAAAAGTTTGGTCTGCACACTATGAAAACTCAGCACGTCTAGTTACCAATGGACACAGGCATCTTAAGCAACAATCTAATTTTAAGTGGCCATATAAATATGAAGCATGAGAGAAATTACATAGAGTCATCAGCATGCAGGCTTGTTCTCACAGTCTATCAGTTTAATAAATGAGGACTGTCCTTTTGTCCCATATATCACCAGTTCTTGTTTGGTGCCAGTGTAACTATAGTACTGACTGATTCTTCTTTCGGCTGCTCCCGTTAGGGGCTGCCACAGCAGATCATCTTCTTCCATATGTTCCTGTCCTCTGCATCTTGTTCTGTTACACCCACTGCCTGCATGTCCTCTCTCACCACATCCATAAACCTTCGCTTAGGCCTTCTTCTTTTCCTCTTCCCTGGCAGCTCTATCCTTAGCATCCTTCTCCCAATATACCCAGCATCTCTCCTCTGCACATGTCCAAACCAACACAATCGCGCCTCTCTGGTTTTGTCTCCCAACCGTCCAACTTGAGCTGACCCTCTAACGTACTCATTTCTAATCCTATCCATCCTTGTCACACCCAGTGCAAATCTTAGCATCTTTATCTTTGCCACCTCCAGCTCTGTCTCCTGCTTTCTGGTCAGTGCCACCATCTCCAACCCATGTAACATAGCTGGTCTCACTACTGTCCTGTAGACCTTCCCTTTCACTCTTGCTGATACCCGTCTGTCACAAATTACTCCTGACACTCTTCTCCACCCATTCCACCCTGCCTGCACTCTCTTTTTCACCTCTCTTCCACAATCCCCATTACTCTGTACTGTTGATCCCAAGTATTTAAACTCAACCACCTTCGCCAACTCTACTCCCTGTATCCTCACCATTCCACTGACCTCCCTCTCATTTACACACATGTATTCTGTCTTGTTCTTACTAACCTTCATTCCTCTCCTCTCTATATATCACCACCTCTCCAGGGTCTCCTCAATCTGCTCCCTACTAACGCTACAGATCACAATGTCATCAGCAAACATCATAGTCCACGGGTACTCCTGTCTAATCTCGTCTGTCAACCTGTCCATCACCATTGCAAATAAGAAAGGGCTCAGAGCCGATCCCTGATGTAATCCCACCTCCAACTTGAATACATCCATCACTCCTACTGCAGACCTCACCACTGTCACACTTCCCTCGTACATATTCTGTACAACTCTTACGTACTTCTCTGCCACTCTCGACTTCCTCATACAATACCGCAACTCCTCTCGAGGCACCCTGTCATATGCTTTCTCCAGGTCCACAAAGACGCAATGCAACTCCTTCTGGCCTTCTCTAAACTTCTCCATCAACATCCTCAGAGCAAACATTGAATCTGTGGTGCTCTTTCTTGGCATGAAACCATACTTCTGCTCACTAATCATCACCTCACTTCTTAACCTAGCTTCCACTACTCTTTCCCATGACTTCATGCTGTGGCTCATCAATTTTATTCCCCTGTGGTTACTGCAGTCCTGCACATCCAACTTATTCCTAAATATCGGCACCAGTACACTTCTTCTCCACTTCTCAGGCACCCTCTCACTTTCCAAGATTCCATTAAACAATCTGGTTAAAAACTCCACTGCCATCTCTCCTAAACACCTCCATGCTTCCATAGGTATGTCTTCTGGACCAACGGCCTTTCCATTTTTCATCCTCTTTATAGCTGTCCTTACTTCCTCCTTGCTAATCCGTTGCACTTCTTGATTCACTATCTCCACATCATCCAACCTCTTCTCTCTCTCGTTCTCTTCATTCATCAGCCTCTCAAAGTACTCTTTCCATCTGCTCAACACACTCTCCTCGCTTGTGAGTACGTTTCCATCTTTATCCTTTATCACCCTAACCTGCTGCACATCTTTCCCAGCTTGATCCGTCTGTCTAGCCAATCGGTACAGGTTGTACACCTCCAAAACACTTTTGACATATTGTTCCTTCAGAATAACTCCTACCCCATTTCTCCTCCCATCCACAACATGATAGAACAATTTGAATCCACCTCCAATCCACCTGGCCTTACTCCCCTTCCATTTAGTCTCTTGCACGCACAATACATCAACCTTCCTTCTCTCCATCATATCTGCTAACCCTCTCCCCTTACCAGTCATACTGCCAACATTCAAAGTTCCTACCCTCAGTTCCAATCTCTTTACTTTCTTCCTCTCCTCCTGCCTCCGGACACGTCTCCCCACTCTTCTTCTCCTTCGGCCAACAGTAGCCCAATTTCTGCCAGTACCCTGTTGGCTAACAGTACTGGGGCAGTGGTTGTTAACCCGGAGCTCGACTGATCCGGTATGGAAATTTGTACTGTTGTCCGCATGTGTAATTCTGTACAAAGGTCCACAAAATGAATTAATGATTTGTTTGATGCTATTAGTTTGCTTATTTAAAAAAATCCTGCTTGACATTACTATATACTTATGTAGGCTTAAGTTTGCTGAAAGGCTTGCAGTTAAGAGCACTATTATTACACTGGAGAGTTCAATTCTTACTCTGTTTGGTTTCAGTTATTGCTTTGTTTGTTTCATTCCTTAGCTAAACAGCTAACCCAGTCCAACAGTAGCATTAGTAGTAGTAATATCGTCACATGTATAGCGTACAGTGAAATTGTTACTTTTAAGTCTGAGCAACTTGCATCCTCAACAAAAAAATGAAGAGCCTCTTTGACTGCTCATATTAATTGCATGTGAGTGTGATGAGATCTAATAAACTATTTTCTTTACAAGTGACATCCATGTAGATGCAAAATTGGGGGAAATCAAAGCCGATATTTACAAAGATTTTGGTACAAGAAATTCCTGCAGAACTCTTTCAATTAAATTATGAATTTCACACTTGAAGATGTAAGTGGAAATTCAGAGGAAGTGCATTTAAGAAGTGATCTATGAAGTAATTCTTGACACGAAAGTTCATGCACAAGAACAAACTACAGGATGTTCTAGCTGTAGGAGTGAGCAATATACTGTTTCATAAGGTATAATTGATGAAATTCCTTTTGACATAAGGATTTGGAAAAAAAAGATTTACTGTGACATGAGGGATTTGTGAAAAAGCAGCAAACACACTCATCATCCTGCAGAAAGTAAGTCACTTTTTTCAGGACAGGTTCCTGACCTCAGATTAGGATGTGCTAATCCCAAACACAACATACTTGGTTGTGAACCTTACCAGTGTATGCAGGAGATTTTTGTATGATGAAATCAAAGGAGCATAAAATACCCACTAATAACCGAGGTTCATTGATTGCCCAGACTGGATACCTTTTACACCTCGACAATAAAAATCACAAACAGGAGGTAAGATGAAATGCACCCTTGCAGAATCTAAGACCCACTTTTTTGAGGTTTGAAGGCATTCCAAACAGAGGGGTAGGTGGTCTGGGAAGATCCAGGTGATGCTCCATCCATCTGAGCCATTTCACCAAGTGATAGCTCAAAGCCTCTCTTTACCCAAGTGTGCAAAATCATACAGATTCAGGTCAGATATGTGCAAAGCCATAAAATGATTGGGGACAGATGGTAAAAACTACTGATCACCAAGCCATCACCACTAAAACTACTGAATCGATTTTCAATTTTTAAAAAGGATTAAATATTGAATTCTCTAAACTTGATGTAACCTCTGAGGCTTTCAATACTTACACTTTAAATGATGACGTGATTATCTGATTTCATAGCATACCCTAGAAATTTCTAGTCTTTGTATTCACAAGATGTTACCACTGCACTTATTTATGTGTGTTTTGTTTGTCTTTGTTAATTAGCACATATGGAATAATCAGTACAAAGTAATTTTCCTCATGCAGTCAAAATTTGTAAACAGCTTTGAATGAAAATTATCCTAAATACATAAAAGCAAAGTAAATTAAGACTGATACCACATGTTATTACGAAATCTGCTGCCAGGATCCAAATGAAACACTGAAAGGTAATTATAAAATATTCCTTTACAGACACGGATTTAAAGATGACAGTAATTTATACTGCATCACTTTAAAAAGCTTGTTGTTACTGTGACATTCATTAACAGAAGAAGTTTTAAATTTTTTTTTTAATTAAATTATCATTCCATTCATCATCTAAACAAATTACTGACCTCAAGGTCATTAGGACTCACAGCCTATCCCAGCAGCACTGGGTGCAAAGCAGAAACAACCTTGTACAGGTTACCAGTTCACAAGCTCACACACACTCCTACACTCATACTTTGACAGTCTACAGTCAACATTTCACTTCATTATCATACCTTTGGAATAGGGGAGAAAAAAACAAACTCCATAGGGATAACATGCAAACTCTACAAAGGCACAACCTAAACCTAGATTTGAACCCAGGACTCTGTGCTTATAAAAACCGAAAGTCCTCCACTCTAAAACATTAAATCACAATAAGGAGTTGAAGCACTATTTTCAAGAAATAAAACAACATGTGACACATCTGAAAGATGAGACACATACAGTATTTGCAGCAAGTGATTTAAAAGTATTCGGTAGGTGCACTGAAGTAATGAAAAGTTTAACATTAACATGTCCCTCAAATAAACAGAAAAATAAAGTATTTATTACAAATTTAAAATATCTGTTGTTTTTGTTAAACAGCTTGTATGTTTTTGTTAAATTCCACTTGAAATATGAGTCATCACTAAGCTAACACCAAAACCAGAAAAGGTTGGGTATAAAAAAATGCAGAATACTAAGTAAAGTGATAGCAATTATCTGGATAAGTTGTTTAAACTACAAATATTATAGTTTAGTTAGTTAAATTAAGGGATCATAAGTATGAATTTGGATAAATGCAGATGAGCAAATAACTGTTTCTATTTTCTTAAGCGTCATTTACTGGTAAAGAATGTAATCATCTTTCTCTGACATTCTGAACTGCTCTGTAGATCTCACAATAAATGTACCAACACAGAAAGGAAAGTAAAACACATTTATCCAGTAAACCTAACAGGAAACATCATTATAATCTATATTATATAATCTCCTGAGATGTTTCTTTCTGCCAAAAAAAAATCAACTGTGATTTTGTAGTTTTTTTATACACATTCGTTTAATTATTTAGCCATTGACAAGATGAAGCATATACACCAGTAATAATCTCTGGACAAGCAATAAAGGTTCTCCTATTGCCTAGTGTATACACTTGGACAACAATTGTTGAGACGCTCTGTGAACTTGTCATATCAAGATAACAAACACACATAGTATTAATTAACAAGTATAGCTATGTAATGCACTGTTTTTATCATTTTTGGAAATGCAACTAGCTCAAAGAACAAAACAACGAAAAAGAACAAAGTAAAGAACAGAAGCACTAAAAAAGAGAAGGATGTTTACTTAAGGTTGGACATAAGACATATGTCACACCCTGACAAAATCAATATATTACTCACTTAGGAATCCAATTGTCATTTTATAGCATGTTTAACTTTGGCTATGCGTTCTTCACTAGTATGCTGGTCTATTACATTATTAGGATGTTATCTGAAATAATGTATCATAGATAGATAGACAAGACAGACAAACCAGTCTGTATTGTGATTATCAGGTACCAGCCCTAAGCAAACCCAGCAGGGACACTAATTCATCACAAAGTTTACTTATTCATATAAAGCTTACAGTTACAGTTGCCAATGAATCTTACAAGCATGTTTCTGGGAGGTGGAAAGAAAATGAAGTTTCAAAGGAAACCCACATGATTACAGGAAAGATGCATATACTCAACACTAATAGTGACTGAGTGGTTATTTGAAACCATGTCTTTGGGATGCTAGGTAGTACTTCCAACCATCGCATGGCTAAAAAGTATTATTCTAGCCAAGGTCAACTTGGTTCAGATAAACCTTATTATAATTCTGATATATTATAATAACATTTGAAAGTTATAATCATTTGCAAGTCTCATAAAGACGACTTTGCCCACCTCCTAGCAAGCATTTCCTTGCCTAGTCAGTGGGTATAGGAACCAAGGTTTTTACCATCATTAGGATCTTCCTGTGCTCCTTTTAATTTTTTTTGGCTTACTAATTTTTCCTTCTCCCTTGCTTTAGGGTTTGTCTCCATTTTGTTAGGATTTCCCATTTACTTTCATCATTGTCAATTAAGACTCTTTTGTGCTGAATTACTTAAATCTGAGAGTTCTATTTGCAGAAAGACTTACCCATGCCACATCAAACTATATTAGTTTGCTTTTACAACTGTGTTCTTTGGCCCTCTCTTTCAGCAGTATAATATTTTTGCTTGATAAATTACTGAAATAATTAAATATTGCATTGTGCGAGTTTTTGGTGGGTTTTAGCCATCCTATTTGGAAAACATCAAAGCATCTACACATTGTTGTGTGCCACAAGTCACTCCCTGAAACTTTATCTAAAAATAATAGCATTTGAACATTTTTTGGTGGTGGTGTTTGAGAGGAGAATGAGAGAAATATGCCTCATAAAATTTATTTCATTTCACAAAAATTATATTTATTTCTTCATCTGCAATGCCAGTTACTTCTAAGAAGTATGCCTATGCCTATCAAAAGAAGATACAAGGGCAAGGGTAAAAATGCCAGTGATCTGGAGTTCTCTTAAGCTAGACCAGTATTGTTATGATCCTTGCTATGATTCCTTTTTAGAGGTGAACAAAATTCATGTTACAAGAACCATAGCCACTGCAACTACTGTTTAATTAATGCAACTATATATACTTTAAGTTCAATTGTAAGTTCAAATGAGAATATTTAAGGTCAAATCAATTTAGAGTAAAATACAAATTTGTCACTTAGTATTTCATTACACTATATGTAGAAAGAAAAAGCTAAATAGTTAATTTTAATAATACACTACCAGAAAAAATGAAGAATTCTTTCAAAACATTTTCTGGGCCACATTTATGCCTTAACTTCACATAGCTTTGTTATTAGGAATGTTAGCTATACTGTACAGTATTGTAAAAGCATAAGCTAGTGAGTTGCAGGCTGAAGACTGTAATAACATATCACATAACCAGTTGTTACTTTAAAAGGTAAATGAGATCTAGTTTTGTAGCAGAGTAGTATCTTATGAGAATGAAAAGTAAGTTTCCACGGTTCATTGACTACTAAACTAACTTGTCTAAACCACCTGGAAACTTGGAAATTGAGTCTACCTGACCAATCGCTTTCTTCTTACATAAAATGTATCTGACACACCAAAAATGCTTCAATCCGGATGATAAATCTCTCAGTACACCTAACATCTGCTTTATTACTCCAATTTTTTAAGCAATTTCTGAAAAACACCTTAGATTTACATGTGCATGCACACTTTATTTGTGCACATAAAATGTATTATTAGACATCTTATGTATGTATGTTTTTATGCACATACTGTATATTTTAAACCACACATTTTTTTTTTAAATAATGTAATTGAACTATTTATTTTACAAAAAAAATCCAATGGGTCTTACTGTATCTGAAAGCAAAATCTTACATTTTAATTATTGACATAGTCTGCACTGCATTATGATTAGGACTTCTCAGTAAGTTTTCAGGATATAGATAGTTGTGAAATTATCTTGCAAATAGCTGCTTCGCCCATAACATGGTTAGAGGGCTTTGCAGAGTTTTAGCTTAGCAAACTGTGCATCAAATGACCCAGATCCTTTATGTGGCTGACTCTCATATATCATTATATCACTGTGGGGTGAGCAAGGCTCACTAAACTCATTATGGGTTGGCCTACTCTTGTGCACCCTAAGCTTAATACATACCCATAGAAAGACCTTTACACTTAAGAACTGATTAGTGATGCCTGCACAGCCTATCACTCTTTAGTACTACATATAGTGACTCACTAGCTTTGGCAGATCATAGGTTGTCCCCTACAATATTGAGGCCAAAACACCTTGGTTATTCCCTCTAACCAATGATGCATTACTCTTCAGCATGCTGTTCTCTACTGGAAGAGTCCTTCCTCAGTCAATAACCCTGTAAAGCGCCAATTACTTACACTGGTTACCCTGTATGTACTTTATTAATTCAATCCCTGAAGATGGACAGACAAAGTAGAGGAATTTCAACCAAAAAGGTATTTATTAAAACAGAACAAAAATTATTAAGAGCAGACAATATAAATTAAACAAATAAATTTAAAAAATCAGGATTCAAGCCCTAAAAACACCCTTGTTCCAAAGTTGAAAAACTTAAAACATACTTTCCATAAGGTTCTGAAAACTAAAAAATAGCACCAAAAGACATATCTGCACAAGGGAGAGAGAGAGAGAGAGAGAGAGAGAGAGAGAGAGAGAGAGAGAGAGAGAGAGAGAGAGAGAGAGAGAGAGAGAGAGAGAGAGAGAGAGAGAGAGAGAGAGAGAGATGGCTTGTCTTCAGTGTGTTTACATGTGACTTAATAATCCGGTTATTCACAGAAACCTGATTTCTAAAATGCCACATAAACCCTTATTCCAGTTAGAGAAACCAGGTTAATAGATATAGACTTCTCCACGAATAACTCAGTTATGTAGCTATATAAACCCTTAACCAAGTTACAGTTAAGGATTATGTAGTTTGCACATCTCAGTTGCACTTTGTTCGCCTGCTTAGCATTGCACACACTTTCAGGAACCACAAGTAGAAGCATTGAGAAGATACAATTCCAGAGACAAGTACTCGGGCAATTGCGCTGTTCCTTCTCCTAGTTGTAATAACCTGTCTCAATACTTCAGAAATTGCTAAATTTATGTTGATGAACTGAATATACAGTGCTAAGTTCAGCAGCACAATCTCAGGAGCAGAAGGGTAATGCATTAAAAGTGCATGCATTATGAATTCAGATTACTTATTAAATTAACGAGTAACCTAACAAATTATTTATTTTGTTGAAGTAAAAAATACCTGTATTACAATTATCTCACAAAGAGCAGGTCCTTTTGACCTTTACACGGCTCAGTCACATAGCCAAGCAGAAAAGAGTGTTCTGTGTGCAATCCAGTAACAGAAACCTATAAATAAAGTGTTTTCATCCAGATTTTTGCTATAGATATGTTAAAACAGTTTGATAAAATTATGTATCGGACAGTGTCCATACCATGAATCATTGGGTCTCAGTTAGAAAGATGTTAAAAGGAGATGGATGTTACATACTTCACACTGCATGAAAGGCTAAACTTATTTATAAAACAGAAAAAAATTTTCACAGGCTTAATACTTTTCAGATTTATGGTGGCCAATGATCACTTTATTTTTTTCACAGTATAACGACGTCAGAGCGTTTTATCAAAGGATAACTCCAGTAGATTGCTTGCTCTCATAAACGCAGATTTTTAAGAAACCAAGTTTGTGCCTTAACCGGGTTGCTCACCTTATTCCAGTTATGTATGTGCATGTAAGTGCAGTGCTTGACTCAGAAGTCAGGCTTATACATAGACAGTATCCATAAGAGAAAAGTTTAAGCTGGTACAGCATGACCGGCAAAAATTGACTATAAAGGAAAATTGGAGATGAAGCTTTAACACAATAACATCAAAGAAGTGTGGATTGGAATGAAGACAATTTCTGGGTATAAACAGAAGAGGAGGACAAGGCCAGTGAGTATAACCTGTTTTACAACAGGTTTGACATGGCATCCAGCACCAGTTCAGTGTCACCAAATGGGTCATTGCACTTTGCTCCCCCATGTTGCTGTACCCTTGACACGATTGCTGCAACATCCGCTACACATGGTCCTGCTCCCCTGCTCTTCACTGTAGATGAGGCAGCTTGTGTATGTTCCACACTGTATAAAGAATGTGCAGATCAACTTGCTGCGCCTCTACAGATATAGTTCAACCTGAGGCTTCAAGGTGTGAGGGTCCCAGCTCTGTGGAAAACATCATGTCATGTTCTGGTTCCCAGAGTTACGCAGCCAACTGAGAAAAATTATTACAGAATGGTGGCCCTCACATCACACATCATGAAGACACTGGAGTGGCTGCTTCTGTGAATGCATTGGACCCTCTGCAGTTTGCATACAAGGAGCATATTGGTGTTGAGAATGCAGGCCTCAACATGCTACACCAGACCCATTCCTTTGTGGATGATCTGGGTGGTTATGTGAGGATTATGTTTTTTAATTTTTCAAGTGCATTCAACACCACCCAACTTACCTTTCAGTGGATTTCCACAGCTGTGAGCTCCTCCTTCAGCCTGTTAACATCAGAGGGGAGAACACTGAGGTGATGCAGACTTATAAATCTCTAGGTGCCCACCTTGATGAAAGACTGGACTGGTCTGTGAACACAGATGTCCACTACAGGAAGGGGCAGAGTAGGCTCTTTTTCCTCCGAAGACTCAGATCTTTCAACATATGTAGCAAAATGCTGTCTGCGTTCTATCAGCCAGTCATTGCCAGTGTCCTTTTTTTGCTGTTGTTTGTTGGGGAAGTAGTATAACAGATAATAACATTAAGAGGCTGGACAAGTTGGTGATGAAAGCTGGATTGGTGGCGGAATGGTTTATGAAGAAGAAGGTACAAGCCCTCCTTGACAATAGCAGTTACCCTCTCCACAACATTTTGGCGTCAGAGAAGTAAATGCTGCACTGGTATTCTCTCACTGCACTGTAGAACACTTTAGAAGATCATTTGTTCCTATTGCTGTGATATTTTATAACGCTGTTGTCAATACAAGTGACTTATGACCTGGGACCTCATCTATAACGCTGTGCATAGAATTCACACTAAAACATGGTGTACAGGCAAAAGTGGAAATGTGAGAACGCACAAAAAAATTCAAATGCACAAAACTGTGTGTAAGCCAACTTCCACGTACTTCCGCTACATAAATCCTGGTCAGTGTGAAAAGTAACACACGTGCACACGCCTGCCGTCCCACTCTGACTCCTCCCAGAATAACGCCCCTTTGAATATGCAAATCAATATAAATAGCCCATTATGTTCAGTGTTTTGTGAAAAGACAATGGCAAAAGCAAAAAAAAACTTCAGCGTTTGCAAAGTGGAGGCAAGGAAAAACGTACTATTTGTTGGCTTAAGCAGTGTTATAAGAAACAAAAGGAAAGTGATGGAGTGATACAGGGTGGCAGAGACACTCGAAAGTTCAAGTTCAGAAAGTCGTACTGCGCCCAAAATAAAAAAAAAGTGGTCAGATATCAAAGTCGAGGTGAAAAGACGAGTCGTAGCCCACCATCAGTGTCATACGGAAGTGTATTAGGGCACAGAAAAAAGAGAACAAAAAAATTAGGGACACAGTGAATTAAAAAAATGTTGAAATGTAGACTTTAATCTTAAAATTTCCAATTTAATCTTGTAGTTTATTTTGTCATTAAAGTAGAATGTTGTAAACTTCATCTTAAAATCGATGTTTAATTTACTAGAGTTTCTCAAATCCCATCGTAACTAAAGTAGCATGTGTTACTTGACCCAGTCATTAATCACTACGTGCTTCTTAAACAGACTTTCTCTTTCATAGACTTGAACATGCAGGCACTGATCGCCACACAGAATACATTGCATTCATGATATTACAGCTCTCTGAAGATTTTAGAATAGTAAGATGTATACTTGATATAATTTTCATGATGAAATGCATTAAAGCATGTAATAAACATGTGGGGGCACTGTAGCGCAACGCTCTCCTCTGAATGGAATAATTTAATGCAACAGTACTGTCTCTATCAAACATACCAACTCCCAATTCCTGTCCTTCCGTTTTCTTTCTTGAAATAACCAATCACCACACAATGAGCTCAGTAATAACTATAAAGCCAGCTGTAAGTTTAGAACGCCGATTATTCAAAACTTTTATGGAACATTGAAAAATCTTCATTATACATGTTTAATTATTCCATTTATCCAGGGTGGCGCCTCTCCCAGCAAGCATCAAGCGCGAGGCAGGAACAAGTATAATAGACAAGGCAAGGAGAAGTTCAAATAGACTGCGGCATGGCTGAGTGAAATCCATGCAGATGCAGGTGGCTTTCTTTAGGCAATGTGCGCTATAAATATCCTCCAGGGATGGAAGCTATATCCCAATAATCCTCTGCGCTCTCAACACAACCCGCTGTACAGCTTTCCGATCAAATGCTATGCAGCTATGATTCTACACACACATACAATGGGTTAAAATACTCTAAGTAGTGCACTGAGAGTAACAACGCTAAAGCAGATATGGTATTTGGAATAGTTTGTTCATTCTATGCACCCTTATATTATTACAGAATGATTACAATCAAGTGAATTAACTTGTAAACGATATGAAGTTAATTTCAATATATTTGATAATTCCCACATCACTGATGCAAATCTGAAAAAAGGAAAACCTCACAGGAACAGTAGCTCTGCTTTAACACCGAGTGCCGCCAGTTTTCAAAACCGAGCAGAAACGTGCGTATGCAAGGGGGGTACTGCCCTGAGAATGTGCATTGCTTTACGCTAAGTTTAGTTTTTATACATCATGATGTGAGAGTGGAAACGAGCGTACGCAACATTTTTCTGCATACGCACCATTTATATATGAGGCCCCTGGTCACCATGGTCCATTCCAATATTGTAAAAATTGACTCATTTTGTACTTTTTATTTATTTATGTTTGTCCTCTTTGTTTTTATAATAATTTTTAACAATTTTACTGATGTGTTTGAGCCACTGGATGCCTGAATTTCCCCTATATATCTATCTATCTATCTGGTCCTGCTAAATGGAGTTTCTTTCTCTCTCTCACCCTTGGACAATTAATCCTTTATGGCAATATCTAACTTTGGGTCCCAGACCTCGTAAATTATATTGGTAACTACTATGATGACGGACAGCTCTGCCTAAAAGCTTTAATCAGGAAAGTACAGTATGTGCAAAACACCTTATCTTGTCAAGAGTGTTTATCTATAGGATATCTAGTTTACATGGGGCAGATTCTCCCATCTGGCACTGAGCAGTCATTCGACCTAAGATAAATTTGAGTTTTACAGAGAAATAAAATAAAAAAATACATGTATTGACTTAGACAAAATAAACAGGATTATAAACTAAAAAGATGAAAAAAAGAGATGTATCAATTATCTTATCAAAAATATGAAAAAAGATGTCACAGCATTCCTCAGTATGAAACATCTTGGATTGAAGTTCCAGACTTGTAAGAAAAAGAAGTTCAGAGTTCAGTTACAGTTCACCATAGTCTAAGCAAAACTTGAAGCAAAAGGCAGTCCTCTGTGGTGTTTAAGCAAAATGCCTGCAGTCACAAAATAGTGATTTTTGTCTCCCCTCAACATCTTAACGATTTAGGAAGATCTGCTGCTATTACAATCAAAAAGTGAGTAGAGTTATATTTTCTCACTCTATCTAAACATTATTACAACTTAACATTATGTTAAGTTGTTTTGCTGAAATGCATATCTATTGCTTGCAGAGAGCCATTATCTATAGTTTGATGATTCCCAGTTGTTTTGCTGAAATGCATATCTATTGCTTGCAGAGAGCCATTATCTATAGTTTGATGATTCCCTGACTGAAGCATGTTGAATTGTTAATTAAAAAGCTTAAAAGGCAAGAAACAGCAAATAAGAATTATCCACAATGATAATGTGTACACCAACAAGAAAGAAATCATTTGAAGTCCAATTATAGCTGACTTGTTTCATTCGTTCAACTTTATTAGTAAATTATGGATGAACACATGATAGACTTTACACATAGTTGAGAGCAAAAGGCATTTCTTTAGAATTCAAAGAATACACTCTATGACAGGAAATATAAATTAACCACAAGTAATAATGTATTAGTGGTTACCTCCAATCTGAGAAAAATCATGTTGTTTAACTCATGTTAAAAAGCATTTCACATAACAATATAACAAATATTACTGCCAACAAGGAGAGTTCTTTCATAGGAACAGGCTCCTACATGTAGAACAGATACTTCTCATAAGGGCAGCAGAGGTACATGCCAAGAGCACAGTGGTTTTATTACTAAGGAAAGGTGGTGACAACTGTTTTGGGAGTAATCATAAATGGAAGCTTGTAGATTAGGAGCTTCCCAAGTAAGAGAGGTGGCAGCAGGAAACATCTATAAGTTAGAAGTATCTTTTCACCTGTCAATTTTTAAGGGAGACTAGGAGCCATTAGCAAGAGAGACAAGAAGACAGATCCAGAGACTAATCTTGAACATGAATGTTATTCCTGGGGCATTGCTAGTGTTAGTCCCTGGCTACAGCCTAAAAGTCCCCTCCATACAGGCCCTAGCTGTGCTTTGAGTGGGAATGGTAGGTGATGGCAAAAACTCTAGACTGATGTGAAGAACAGAGGCCAGGAGAGATAAAAGAGTGGATAAAGAAGGTGTTGGAAGGAGCTGTAACCAGAATGTAACCAGGAGCTGTTAAAAAAGTTTTTGACTCAGACTAAAACTCCAGCAAGTTTAAAAGTATAACTCAGACTCCAAGTTTAGTATATGACAAGTTTCAGGTGTAGGGTTTATGAGAGATATTTGATTGGTAATTATTAATTTACATTACCGAATTACAGCGCCATTTGGTACCGGCCATTTGGCTATATGTGAAACTGGCCACGTGTCGGTCAAAAAGTATACACGTCATTACACCAGGGGTCTGTGGGTATAGTGTGGGTCACTGGTACACATACTTTAACTGCCAGTATGGAGTAGCACAAAAGTATCTGAGTTTTGGCATCTCCATGCCAGGTCACAGGTTGCCATTGTTGGTCCAATGAGTGGGTCACGATGGGTCGCCTAAGCCAGTGTTTCTCAACCAGTAGATTGTGGGTTGCTGTTGTGGGTTCATGAGTGGGATTTGGCTGGTCGCCTAAGCAATCGGCGGCACTGTGCAATATGTTTCCCTATTTCTAGGAGAGCTCGTTTCACCAAGAGGGTGGTTTGCAATTGCTGCTAGTGGCAGTTTCAATGAATTTAAAAAGGCAAAACGGGGTCACAGGAGTTGGGAATGTAATGGCTGAGAAACACTGGTGTAAGGAAAATGGCACGATCTGATGCATTAGCCACATGGAGCGGCACAGATCAAAACAAACTTTAAAGGGCCATGCAACAGTCAGAAGACATCAGAATCTGTGAAATAATAACAATAAAGATTTATTACTGCGGCTGGTTTTGGCAATTTTTAAGAACATTATAGATTATTGTTTTCTTACGGCCCTTAACCATAAGTATTAATCAACTTAAATTGGTTGGCTGTAAATTGGCATATGACTGTATTATAAATCATGATGCGCACATATAAGCATATGACAACTTAGGGTGATACTGATTAAAGATAGCTTCTAGCAGTTAAGTAAGTTAACATAAAAATAATTACCATGACTATATATTAATTTTGGTCAGGTTCAGATATTCATGAGTGACTACATAAGCTACTTTAATTTTGCTGAGTTGAGAGTTATTTCTTTGAACTATTTTCAAATGAACACAATCGTCAATTACTACCTATAAAAACTTTCCTCTAGCAAATCAGTGTTAAGTTTACTCCAATTTTGAAAATTTTTCAGAAAGATAAAAGTGGCTATGTTAATATATGATGACAACAAATTCATAACATGCTACTTGCTTATGTGATAGGTGGCCGGCCGTTCATCCCGGCCAATACCCCCAGGCCGCCAGGTGGAGCACTCCCTGCAGCATGGAGGTGCCCTGAATGCCAGCAGGGAATTCTGGACAATGCAGTTTTTATCCCCAACCCTGCTGGATGCCGTGGGGGCCACTAGGGGACGCTGCAGGGAGAAACAAGGATTGTTTGCCCTACACCCCGGAAGTACATTCAAGTCACATGGAGAGGAGGAATGACGTCCTTCCAGGGTGAAGAAGAAAGGATTTTTATCTAACCCGGAAGTGTTCCAGGTCACGTGGACAGAGAGGGCGAAACACTTCCGGGTCAAGGACTATAAAAAGGACTGTGAGAGACCAGAGCGTTGAGCTGAGATGGGTGGAAGGGTGGCAACATGCTTGGGAGTGTGGAGGATTATATTGATTGTTTATTATTGATTATTATATGAGTATTGTGGAGTGTAGGTGCTTTGTGCACTTTAATATTGTCCAAATAAATAATTATTGGACTTTTACCTGGTGTCTGAAGAGTGGTCAGAGGGTTCAAGGGGTCAAGAGGACCGCAAACTGTCACACTTAAATGAAAATAATCTGGTTGGTGGTATTCTCTTGATCTTATATTAAACATAATACTTTCTAATTTTCCTGATGTACTATGAGATGTTGAAGGTTAAAATAACAGAATACAACAACATAGTCCATCTTGAGAGGTGGTGCTATTTCTCTAAAATTATAAATAAAAATGCTAGTAATCCAGGAGTTTTACTCTCCAGGGGCCTCATGAATAAAATGTTGTGTACTCCCATTTCCACACTCAAATCGTGATGTACAAAACCTAAACTTGGTGTAAAGCCACACACATTTTCACGCTAGCTCAAACCCTGGTGTACTCAAGTTCTCCGCTCGGTTTTGCAAACTGGCGGCACCCAGCGTCAAAGCAGTGCTTTTGTTCCAGTGTGGTTTCCCTTTCTTTTTTGGATCCACATCACTGACGCGGCTTTATAAATACACTGAAATTAACTGCATATTGTTTATTAGATTAATGCATCTGATTGTAATTAACCTGTAACAATATAATAGTCCACGGAATGGCCAAACTATTCCAAATACTATAGCTGCTTTAGCATTGTTACTCTCACTGCACATTCTCTTCTTCTTCTTTCAACTGCTCCCATTAAGGGTTGCCACAGAAGATCATTTTTTCCATATTACTCTCACTGCACCACTCAGAGTATTTATCCCACTGTATCTGGGTGTGGAATCACAGCTCTACAGAAGATGATCGGAAAGAGAATTATCGGTATATAGCATCAAGCACACGCTGCCTCAGCCATGCTGCCTATTTGAACTGCTCTCATACGGCAAACGCTTCAGAGCCTTTCCTGTACTGACCTCGTGGCTCAGAAACAGTTTCATCCCAAGAACTATAAACGCAATCAATCAGTCCATCAAGTGCTCCTTGTAGAACTGTTGGTACTTATAAGTACAATTACCTCACTGTAAATTTGCGATACAGTTATACTGTAATATTGCACAACCTGAGCCACTTTAGCGCGTATTTACATAGGATGATGATATAATTTTTAAGATGAAATGCAGCAAAATATGTTTATTACATTATACAGATAAAACTTTAACTTAATTTAAATAATCTATCTTGTTAATAATTAAACATATGAGGACACAGTGTTGCAGTGCTAGCAAGGAGCTGGCGCCTCGTTCAGTGATTGTTCCTGCCTCGCGCTGTATTCTTGTTGGGGCTGGCGGGACACTGGAAGGGCAGAATAATTAAACATTTACTACAAAGATATTTCAATGTTCCTTACAAGTTTTGAAGAATCGACATTCTAAGCTTACAGATGGCTTAACATCTATTACTGGGCTGATTGTGTGGCGATTGGGTACTTGGAGAAAGAAAGGACAGGAATTAGGGGTTAGTATGTTTGAAAGAGACAGTACTGCTGCAGTAAATTATTTCATCGAAGGTTGCGCACAGCACAGCATGTATCTTGCGTGAGGCAGGAACAATCTCTGGACAAGGCACCAGCTCATCACTGTCACTGCACCACCGTGTTCCCATGTTTAATACATGCTTTAATTCCTATCATCATGAAAATGATATTAAGTATACATCTCAGTATTTAAATTATTCAGAGAGATGTAATATCATGAATATAATAGATTCTGTGTCCTGTCGGAGGAAGAGAAAGCCCGTTTAAGAAGCACGTAGTGATTCACACACATAGAGCACATAGAAGAACACATACAAAACGAAGCATTTTACGTGCTACTTTAGTTATGATGGTATTTGAGAAACTAGTAAATTAAATGATTTAAAGATGAAGTTTATGATGTTCTACTTTAATGACAAAATAAACTACATGATTAAAGTGGAAATTTCGAGATTAAAGTTGACATTTCGAGCTTTCTTCCCACTGTGTCCAATTTTTTTTCTCTTTTCTCTGTACCCTAATAAGCTTTCATATGACACTCAGACAGTGGGCTACAACTCACCTTGTCATGGCGACTTTGATATCTGACAACTTTATTATTTCGGGCACTGTGCGACTTTGTGAATTTGAGCTTTCGAGTTTCTCCGACACTCTATGTCACTACATCCCCCCAGTACTAATCCTATTAAACCCCGGTATTCCATTTGAAGCAAATTAAATTCACCAGGATAGATTTACCTGATTTATATAAAATAATTTCTCAGCTGAGACCCTCCACCTGCATCCTTGACCAATACCAACAAGTTTTTTCAAAGAAGTACCTGATGTGTGAACTGGCATAGTAAATTCATCATTAGATATGTGGGTCTTTCCAGACTGTCTTAAGACTGCTGTTGTTAAACCCCTACTCAAGAAAAATAATCTCAACTCCTCTGTTTTTGAAAATTTTAGACCTATTTCTAACCTGCCTTTGGTTGTTGGTATTGGGTCAAGAACGCAGGTGGAGGGTCTCAGTTGAGAAATTAGATTAGATTACTGCAACGCACTCCTCTCAGGACTACCCAAAAAAGACATCAATCAATCTCAACTGGTGCAGAATGCAGTTGCCAGAATCTTAACTAGGAAAAGAAAATCCGAGCACATCTCTCCAGTTTTGATGTCACTATATTGGTTACCTGTGCCATTTAGAATTGACTTTAAAATAGTGCTTATCGTTTACAAAGCCTTAAATAATCTTGCTCCATCCTATATCTCGAAATGCCTTTCACTTTACACTCCATATCATAACCTTAGATCTTCAAATGAGTGTCTGCTTATAATTTCAAGAGCTAAACTTAAAAGAAGTGGTGAGGCAGCTTTCTGATGTTATGCACATAAAATCTGAAATAGTTTATCGAAAGAAATTCGCCAGGCTAATACGGTGGAGCACTTTAAAAAAACTGCTAAAAACCCATTACTTTAACATGGCTTTCTCATAGCTTCATTTTAGTGTAACTATGATATTCTGTATATGCATTTAATTTTTTTTTTCATGGCTCCAAAATCCGTACTAACCCCTACTTTCTCTGCTGTTCTCTTTCCGATTTTCTGCGGAGGTGATCTGCACCTCCACCACCTAATAAAAGCACTGTGCAGTTCCTACATTGATGGATTGAAGGCCAGAGGTCCACATGACCATCATCTTCTAATTCTTCCACTTGAAGCCTGAAAACCATGAGGACTGATTGAGATCATTTATGTTAGGAAGAATGTCTAGTGGGGGCTGGGCAGTCTCATGGCCTCGGAACCCCTGCAGATTTAATTTTTTTCTCCAGCCCTCTGGAGTTTTTTTTTTTTTTTCTGTCTTCCCTGGCCATTGGACCTTACTTTATTCTTTGTTAATTAGTATTGCCTAATTTTTATATTTTTTCTTTTTTCTTTCTTCATCTTGTAAAGCACTTTGAGCTACCTCATTTGTATGAAAACATACTATACAAATAAATACTGTTGTTGTTGTTGTAGTAGTAAGTGAGTGTACATTCAAAAGATGCATAAGGTGAGTAAAAAGCAGGGGAATGCAAGTTCAGCCCTGGAGGGCCACAGTGCCTACTGTTTTTTGCTCGACACCAGAGGAGGAGGTAATTAGTATACGCCATAAATGTAAAAAGAAAGAAACTTACTGTAAATTTGCAGTATTTTACACAGTTGTTATTCAATGTCTTCTGAATGTTTATCTTGTCCCTTACAATCTGTTTCTTTTTAGCAAAATGTGGTTAGGGTGAGATTGTGTTAATAAAACCAAGAGCTATGAGAAACTAGCTATGAAAAAGGATATGTGTATGTGTGTATATGTGTGAGTGAGAGAGAGAGAGAGACAGGGGCATGGTAGAGATAGAGAAGAGAAAAAAACACAAAGCACAGACAGTTAAGATAGAGAAGAAAAAATATATACATATGTTCACTCCTTCACTGTGATCTTATGCCATAAGAATGTCTAAAACAGTACTGTCTGTGACAGTTTCTTCTGTAACATATTATAATCTGTTATAAAGTGTTATTACTCAAATAGTCTATTGTAATTTTGTACTGTAAGCTTACTGTTTTCATGTAAATTATACACCTTATTGTTCTACCACAGGAGAACATTTTGCAGGCCACAAGAGCAACAGTACAAAGGATCAGGAGACATCATTTTAACCAAAGGACTAGCCAGGGACAAAATATTCATAGTGACAATCCCCAGTGCATAAACAAAAAAATCAAAGTCTTGAAACCTACCTAAAACCTTGAGCATGTCATTACTCTTGAACAGTTTTAGAATGTACCCACAAGCTGGGATGCTGACTGACTTACAATGCCAGCTTCAATAACGTCACGCTGCTGATGTCACATAATGCAACCTCAGAAGGAAGTGGTTTAGACAACAGACAACCATGTCTTACCAAGAGGTACACAAAATGGTGGCACCTGTCAAAAAACAAAAATCACATCATTGCAAACAAAAAAAACTACAATGACAAAAACAGATCACAAAATAAAAGTAAAAGTACACACTACATGACTCAAAGTGTTCCAAAAATACAAGTTCTCAAACAGACATTTTTCAAGCCCACAAAAAATGAACAAAGTCACATGAACCATACCACTCACAATGTAAGGAACCTTATTCTGGGCAGCCCTACACATCCACCCCGATTGAACATAGTAGGGGCACAAAGAGTGGAAGTGCTGGGACCCTGCAATATAAAATGAACCATAGAGAGACCATAAAGAGCTTATATGTGATAGGCGAGGATCAGAGTACAGTATTTCCTAAAGCCACAGGCAGGTCATTTAATCTGTCCATGTCACCTGTTCATTGGAGTTGGGAGAGGATCTCAGACCCTAAAATGGCCCCGTGATGTGAAAATTATCAGCTGCAGAAAGGAGAATACAGAAAAGATCTTCCAGTAGCAGAGTAGAGATGACAGACAAGCAGGAGGAAAGACAGATGCAAGGACAGGGGAGGTTTAGTGTTACAGCCGTATTCCAAAATGGATTAAATTCATTTTATTCCTCAGAATTCTACACACAACACCCCATAATGACAACGTGAAAAAAGTTTACTTGAGGTTTTTGCAAATTTAGTAAAAATAAAAAAACTTAGAAATCACATGTACATAAGTATTCACAGCCTTTGCTCAATACTTTGTCGATGCACCTTTGGCAGCAATTACAGCCTCAAGTCTTTTTGAATATGATGCCACAAGCTTGGCACACCTATCCTTGGCCAGTTTCGCCAATTCCTCTTTGCAGCACCTTTCACGCTCCATCAGGTTGGATGGGAAGCGTCGGTGCACAGCCATTTTAAGATCTCTCCAGAGATGTTCAATCGGATTCAAGTCTGGGCTCTGGCTGGGCCACTCAAGGACATTCACAGAGTTGTCCTGAAGCCACTCCTTTGATATTTTGGCTGTGTGCTTAGGGTCGTTGTCCTGCTGAAAGATGAACCGTCGCCCCAGTCTGAGGTCAAGAGCGCTCTGGAGCAGGTTTTCATCCAGGATGTCTCTTTACATTGCTGCAGTCATCTTTCCCTTTATCCTGACTAGTCTCCCAGTTCCTGCCGCTGAAAAACATCCCCACAGCATGATGCTGCCACCACCATGCTTCACTGTAGGTATGGTGCCAGGTTTCCTCCAAACGTGACGCCTGGCATTCACACCAAAGAGTTCAATCTTTGTCTCATCAGACCAGAGAATTTTCTTTCTCATGGTCTGAGAGTCCTTCAGGTGCCTTTTGGCAAACTCCAGGCGGGCTGCCATGTGCCTTTTACCAAGGAGTGGCTTCCGTCTGGCCACTCTACCATACAGGCCTGATTGGTGGATTGCTGCAGGGATGGTTGTCCTTCTGGAAGGTTCTCCTCTCTCCACAGAGGACCTCTGGAGCTCTGACTGAGTGACCATCGGGTTCTTGGTCACCTCCCTGACTAAGGCCCTTCTCCCCTGATCGCTCAGTTTAGATGGCCGGCCAGCTCTAGGAAGAGTCCTGGTGGTTTTGAACTTCTTCCACTTATGGATGATGGAGGCCACTGTGCTCATTGGGACCTTCAAAGCAGCAGAAATTTTTCTGTAACCTTCCCCAGATTTGTGCCTCAAGACAATCCTGTCTCGATGGTCTAGAGACAATTCCTTTGACTTCATGCTTGGTTTGTGCTCTGACATGAACTGTCAACTGTGGGACCTTATATAAACAGGTGTGTGCCTTTCCAAATAATGTCCAATCAACTGAATTTACCACAGGTGGACTCCAATTAAGCTGCAGAAACATCTCAAGGATGATCAGGGGAAACAGGATGCATCTGAGCTCAATTTTGAGCTTCATGGCAAAGGCTGTGAATACTTATGGACATGTGCTTTCTCAATTTTTTTATTTTTAATAAATTTGCAAAAATCTCAAGTAAACTTTTTTCACGTTGTCATTATGGGGTGTTGTGTGTAGAATTCTGAGGAAAAAAATGAATTTAATCCATTTTGGAATAAGGCTGTAACATAACAAAATGTGGAAAAAGAGATGTGCTGTGAATACTTTCCGGATGCACTGTACCTGCTTAACTTGGCAAGTACAATAGAAGTAGACAAAAAACTGTTAACACCTCTTTTGCAAATGGATTTTTCAACATGTTTAACAACATGGCCCAAATACCTTAGCATAAATATTTACTTTGGTTATTACCGCCTACACCTACCGATGAACTGTGGCACACCTCTTCTTAAGAACCACTGATTATGAGTGCTGGAAGACACAGGTACAGCTTCAATTTCTACCACTCTGTGTCTCAAGCTGACAAGCAGCTCTTTGGTTTCTAAAATAAATCAATCATTTCTTTTACTCTATAACATGTATTTGGTTGATAGAAAAGTGAACATGGCTTTATGAACATAATATATGCTGTTCACTAACCCTCTTTAACTCTATCAATTTGTGCCAAAAGTCCCTCATATCACAGTGAGTGTCTGTTGCCTCTTTTCGCACACTCTCCTTTGCAAACCTTCTTTCTCCACCCTCACCACTCTGAACCTACAACAAACTAAAGCATACTTTGAACATGGCTTTGAATTATAACACATGCTGTTCACGTGTTTATATAGGAAAAACCACGTAAAGCAAGAAATACTTATTACCTGATAAGTAAATAATTTGAACAGTCACTGAAAACCTTTTAACCATTAATGCTCACCTCAAGCAAGGAAAAATAAAGTTTTGTGGTCTTTTTTACTGTTATTGTACGCTATGTTAACAGCTGTGGAGAAGATCATGGATAAAATATAGTAAATTAAAAGTCGGTGGATTTACTCAGCTTGAATAAGTTTCACATTCTACATTCTGTGGCTTCCTCAAATTACTAATTATTAACACATCTATCACAACAAGGCTTACCACCTACTAGTGTTGAAAGTATCAAAATACGGCATCAATAAATATTTTAACATTTTGAAATTACTTCAATACTCATTTTTCATGGTCTTGATTCTACAGCCTAAAATACGATTGTACTTTCAGTTTGTTCTGGCCTTTAACAATTGAGCCTCTTAAACTATTATCGGTATAGCTAGATTTGCAGCCACTCACAGGTGTTAATAAGTTGGCTACTTCAGCGGCATTGAAACCTTCACTAGCACACTTAATTAACAAAGTGGGAAGCTGGAGTGGCATCTGGAAATACTTTGGTTTTGTAGCAAATTAGGTCCAGCAAACCACAAGACACATGCAAGTCTGTATGCAACATTTGCTTCCACACAATACCAATCAATGGGTCTAAGACAACCGATTTAGCCAAACACTTGAAGGGTTGATACGCCAGACAATACAAAGAATGTTGCGATGCATCTTATTTCTAAATTACAGACACATTAATAAGTATAAACCTGTAAACTATTGCATTTCAAGTAGACATATGACGTTTATTTTTTACCACAGATTAAAACTTTTTTTGTAACCAGTTAAATGTTTAATGCATCAAAACAGGGGTCTGCAATTATTTTTCCCCATGGACCAGTTTTATTTTGTTCTGTTCATTCAGGGGCAATGCTCTTTAGCACTAGACCTCCGTCACAACCTAGATTTTAAAGCCACACCAAAAAGTCTGCTGCCATACTACGTCATTTCTTTTCTTACATGCAATTTTAAAATTATACTTCATCGTATTTAGTATATCATGTAAAGCATCAAAACTTTTTAGTGCCAGTGCATTGGGAGAGACAAAGCTATGTGCAAGTTGTCTCCCAGAGTCCTTCCACGCTGTGGGTGTCCCGGCCGGTAAGGTTCCCGAAGAGTGCCCTTCACACGGGTAATGCCTATGCTTATTTTAGTATTATGAGCCAACCATATTTCAATTTTTCTTTTTCAATAATTATTATAATTTTATAACTTTTTTACTTTAGTTGGTTACTTAATTAGTCTGGCTCCCCTTTCTGGGTCAGTTTCTGTCTTGCATCTTACGTTGCCAAATGTAAAGAGTACCTCAGAAAATGGCAGAATAAGTCTTGTTATGCTGTTCATGGCACTTTATTGTGCATTCATATGGACATGCTTTTGTGGGATTACCTGGGCCTTTAAATATACATTGGGGTTAAAGACTGCAAGAACGCCTTGAGCTGCTAGGGAACATTCTACTGTAGAGGCCTCACAAGTTTTACAAGACATTCCATTGTTCAGAAATGGCCCATTGTTTCAAGTTTAGGTGAGATCAGGAGACTTTAATTGGACAGAGAGAGAACCAGAGGCTGTAGGTGGCGAGAAATGCCAGGAAGGTGTTTTTAGGAGTGTTTCTGTGTGATATTTACTACAGGTAAGTGCTTTAGGCACCCCACAAGCTACTTGGAGATAACAGTCTCTTTGAGGATTGTCCACTGGGGCTGAAGTTGTCTGTTTTTCCTTCTCTATTTATCGCATTATGTACTCCTTGTTTTAAAACTTCCATATTAACACAACCATTCTTTTTTTTATGTTTTTGCTTTCTTGGCCCTTTTTGGGTCCAGGGATGGCTCATAATCATACTCTTAAAAGTCCACACAATATAGCATCCATATCCTTATAACCCTGAAAATGTACTTATTACAGTAATCCCTCCTCCATCGCGGGGGTTGCGTTCCAGAGCCACCCGCGAAATAAGAAAATCCGCGAAGTAGAAACCATAATTTTTATATTGTCATGCTTGGGTCACAGATTTGCGCAGAAACACAGGAGGTTGTAGAGAGACAGGAACGTTATTCAAACACTGCAAACAAACATTTGTCTCTTTTTCAAAAGTTTAAACTGTGCTCCATGACAAGACAGAGATGACAGTTCTGTCTCACAATTAAAAGAATGCAAACATATCTTCCTCTTCAAAGGAGTGTGCGTCAGGAGCAGATAAGCAGAGAGATAGAGAAAAGCAAACAAATCAATAGGGCTGTTTGGCTTTTAAGTATGCGAAGCACCGCGGCACAAAGCTGTTGAAAGCGGCAGCTCACACCCCCTCTGTCAGGAGCAGAGAGAGAGAGAGAGAGAGAGAGAGAGAGACAGATAAAAACAAACGGTGAAAAATCAATACGTGCCCTTTGAGCTTTTAAGTATGCGAAGCACCGTGCAGCATGTCGCTTCAGGAAGCAGCTTGCACAGAAGGCAGCAACGTGAAGATAATCTTTCAGCATTTTTAGACGAGCGTCCTTATCGTCTAGGTGTGCAAACAGCCCCCCTGCTCAATCCCCCTACGTCAGGATCAGAGAAAGTCAGCGCAAGAGAGAGAAAAGTAAGTTGGGTAGCTTCTCAGCCATCTGCCAATAGCGTCCCTTATATGAAATCAACTGGGCAAACCAACTGAGGAAGCATGTACCATAAGTTAAAAGACCCATTGTCCACAGAAATCCGCGAACCAGCAAAAAATCCGCGATATATATTTAAATATGCTTACATATCAAATCCGCGATGGAGTGAAGCCGCGAAAGGCGAAGCGCGATATAGCGAGGGATTACTGTATATAAATAATAAAACATATTCTATACATTTTGATTTATCATGTCTTTAACTTACTTTCCATTGCAGTTATTTTCTTTATACTTTTGTTTTGCATTATATGTGTGTTTGTTAAAGCACCTTGTGAGAAAGAGTTCCCTGAAAGGAATTACATAGAATAAACCCTGGTTGAAAGTGAAAAGGTACCCTAAGATACCCAGCTCAAGTAAATCTTTATTTTTTAATGAAAATTCATACTGTACATAATATAAGTGAATAGACACTAAAGCCAATGCCAAATCATACGACTTCTACTGTAGTCATGGAGTATGTCAGATTTGCTGACTACAGATGCTGATTGCATCACTAGACCATGTTAGTCTACATAACTGAAAATCATTGGCTATGTCACATTTAATGACTGCCTACTGACCTTCCAACACAGTCATGCTAGACTCTTTTTGATTAAGCCAACAGCATGCTACATGACAAATGTCGTGCTGCAGTACGTGTTAATAGTCACAGAAAGTTTGGCCTCAATCTTTGCCCTTTCTTCTTTTATTCCATTCTGTCATGGTATGTAAAACATAAAATATCAGATAATTAAGCCTCTCCTCTGTTCGCAAAGTCCAAAACACACACATTTTTTACTCCTTGACACTGCATTATGTGCATTGAACTTCCAGATGAGCATTCGTTAGTTGTCAGCTCTCATGCACACTGTGCCAACCCCACGACTAAAGACAAAATCAAACCTGTTTGATTTGATTGGAGAACATCATGGATTAGTTGGAATGAGTCACTAGGTATGTCACATTATAAACTGGCTTCACAATAAGCAACTGCCTCCAGCTCACTAAGATTATATGGAAAAGTCACGTAATATGACGTGGCCTTAAGCAGTGTCAGAGACAGGACGTGAAGAAGTATCGGGAACATGGATCAGTGAAACAAGCAGACTCCAGAAAAGCATGTGCAGTTGTCAGATTTACTTGGGTAAAAATGTTAACAAATAAGTTAATGCAGTAACCCCCCCCCCCCCTTCTGGACTCCAACAATGTACACCAGTACCAGTACAAATACAACAGTGCCACATTACACCAAGAGGGGGTACAGTTACTTACTTTTTCTCCCTTTATCTACACAGTCTCAAAGATTACCAGGAAGCCGACCAATGTCACTTCCTTTACATCCAAGAAGTTTGACCCCACTATTTAACACATCAACTCTTGAAGTGGCCATTACATTTTTGGATCCGCAACCGAGACGGACCACCTCCTTAGAGCACCATTACTAGCAGTACCTGGCTGTGGCTGTAGCCATTTTTGGCTAGAGTCTCATTTTTCTTATTTCTTTTCATTATCAGTCTCAAAAGATGTTTCACAAAGGGGATTTTATTCTTGCTTCACTTATTATTCATATAGCCAGTTGCTGGACAAGATACAATTTGCTTCAGCATTCTCCTCTCCAGTCCACCCATTTTCCTCTTTAACTCTATCAATTTTTGCGAAAAGTCATTCATATCATGGTGAGTGTCTGTTGCCTCTTTTCACACATTCTCCTCTGCAAACCTTCCACCCTAATCACTCTGAACCTTCAACAAACTAAAGCACATTCATGAATATTCATAGACCACTACTGCCAGAAGAACACTGGAAAGAAAAGAATAGAAGTGAAGCACAAAACTCAGATTATGGACCCCCAAGCTCAGCTGCCCATGTCCCCCTCCCTCGGCGTTACACACTCTTTAGCAGTGCGCAATGCCACATACCCCTATAAAGAAACTACAAGGCAAGCCAAAACTACCTAACAAAATTATATCTTTGCAAAACACAACCAGATAAGGAAAAGGCACAACAAACAAAGCAATGAAGTGCTCCTTCACATCCCTGAAGCTGAAAATTCATACTTAAAATAATGACAACAAGAAGTATCAAAATGAAGTTTGCCTTTTCTTGAGGCACTTCTGGACAGCATGACTGGATCAGTCTAAATTTCATTATAAAATTAACATAAAAGTAGATGCAACCAGGCCATGAAAAAGTGCTGAGTAAATGGCAGGTTCACAGATAATAATTACTCTCTTTAGAGCTAGCAAAAACACTGCTGAAGTGCCCTTGACTTAATTTTCCTTCCATCCTACAAAATTACACATTTTCAATTTACAAAAAATAAATCAAAAGCATAGTTTGTTAGAATTGCCTTACCTTTTTCAAAGGAACGTTTTTGAGCATGCATCAGGCAAGAACATTTTCAAGCTGCCGACAACTACATTTCTTCTACAGTTAGTTTTAATCTGGACACTTTCTGGGAAAATAGGGTATTATAAAGAGGTTGGAGAAGCGACAGCTATAGTCAGTCAAGTTAAATAGGGGATTGGTGATTGTGATTATTTCAGCTGCTGTTGATCCATGGTTAGAAACAGAAAACAGTGACAAGTAGAAAACAGAAGCAGTTAAGATCATCATTTGGAAACAAGCTGACGGTCAGATGAGATTCTGAAGAAAACTTCTCCTCTCCAGGCTCCCATAATCAAGTGACTGCAAAATAGACACAGCTTCCCAGAAAGAGTCAATGGGAAGTGTTGCCATTGTCACACTGTAGGTGGTGATAGTGAAAGAAAGCAGGGAATAAATGGAAGATGTGGTTAAAGGTGGTAATCCAGCCAAGTCATGACACATCTACCACGAGGCTGTGTAGTCACTTTGCTGCAGGGGTCAGAAGCTCCTAATCTTAGCTGGATTTCTATATCTCTACTCTTGGCAAACTTTAGAAAATAAAACATTTTTGCAAGTTTTGATCACACTTACTCTAAATGATAAGTTTGGTATTTATCAAGACAGTTATTCTTTTCATTAGATCAGGTACTTACTTGAATTTGTGTTGGGAGATTGTGTTCTTAAGTGAAGTATTAAAAATTACAAAAAAATACAATGTTTGATTTGTAGTTTAAAATCAATTCTATGACACATTGGATGAAACAAAACCCTTAAACCTTACCGAATACTTCCACTTTAAAATAGTAAGTAAAATAGCATGAAATAATGCACATGACTGAAGCTGTTTAGAGCATCATTGCTTCTTCTTAGTGGGACATATCGTTGGTGTAAATTGACAGTTTATTTGGCTAAATTTGAGGAAAACATTACAACAACAACAACTGATAAATGTGAAGAGCGTAGTTGAACTTTTTTTATAAATGGCTGAATCTTATACAAATATTTTTACTTGAAAACAATATGGATACACTATTTCAGAATATGTGTGCAATTCAAGCATTAATCAATACTTGAGAATATTCTTGGCTTGTAAATGGATGTATTCTTTTTAAGACTTTCATTGTTGCTTTTGGGCAGTTGCCACATAAATGGCACTTGAACCTGCAAGAACGAACACATATTTTTTCACAATTTATATAAAATACTTCAAAAATTAATGTCCATTTGAAAAATACTGAACTTTTCCTTTAGAGCATTCAGATTCTTCAAAAACCACAATAAAGTGCAGTGTGATAGATCAGACACAGAATGCGATCTTTTAAATATATTATCTAGTAGGTCCCCAGTATACAGTATGTTTAGCTTTTTATGAAAGAGCATTTCATTTTATTAGCCCTAAAACAGCAGTCCACTTCCATGTTTTGTGGTCCGTCCCTTAATCCATTTTTTAAATGCTCATAGTTCAAAACAGGGTATGGGTTAGAGGAACTATCTCAGCAGGATTAAGAAAAAGACAAATACAAGTCCTGAAAAGCATACAAGTCCATGGTTGCATACATACTCACACTATTACTGTGACAATTTACAGTTGCTGGTAATACATTTCTCTTTTGGGAAGAAAACCCAAGTAGCAATAGGATAAACATTCAAACTTCGCATAGACACTTGCTGGATGAGAAGTGAGCCCAAAACTATGAATCTGTAAGTCAAAAGGGTATATCAGTACCGCATTTGCTACCCTGTTGTTTGGTCTATGGCAGGGGTCTCCAACCTTTATTCCCTTGAGAGCTACTTTTACAAAATGAAAATGTCCGAAAGCTACTCATGTTTTCTAACGTTTATTCTCATAGCTTATTTCAGTCCAAACAAACTGAATAAGCTTGTTTTGCCTGAACATTTACAAAATGTAGTGTCCACAACTCACATTTTGCACTAAAACATCACAAAAAATATTTAGTTCACCTGCGAGTGAATTCTGTATGTACCTATGCATTTTCTAGTGTATCTCACACTACTGAATTAAAACATGAATGCTGTCAAAACAAAACAATGCAATTACAAATACACAGATATTACTTATTCATTTGTCATTTTGTTACATGTCACTGTTTCACTTCACAACAGTATTCACATGTCCATTTGCATGTGTGATGTGTTTTTTAGTTAGTGAGATGACTGGCACTGCATAGAGTCAACAAGAGAGGTCTATGGTGGAGTGCAGCCACTTAGGTTCACTCTCATGGAGTCGTTTAATTGTTCATCTCTCAGTCTTGTTATGAACTTTGATTTCATGACATTCATGTCAGAAAAGGAAGACTCACAGAGGTATGTAGACCCAAACAAAGCAGACATTTTCAGAGCTGCTTATTGAAGATTCTTATAGTTATCTGGCTCTACTAAGCTCCAGAAATGTTGAGAATGCTGTTCAGACTTTAACTGCACATTATTTTGAAGGTTTACTCATATATAAAATCCAATGTCTCTCTGTCTGTATGTCTGTCCGCTTTTCACGAGAGAACTACTTAACGGATTTAGACCGGGTTTTTTGCTATAATTTGCTTGAACATTCCGGTTGATTTTGCAACTTCTCTCATTTCGCTATGTATCATAGTTTGCTTGCAGTACCGATTTATTTGCATGAAACCGAGATCCACGCAACAGGCCGGAAGGAGGGGCCCTCCTCACATACGCTGCAGCCTTGGGGCGTGTTCCTTAACTCCACTTAGCTAGCGAATGAGAGAACAATTGAATTCAACTTTGTTTGATATTTAAAATAAAGTGATACTTAGGTCTTGATGAGTCTGAGTCCGGATATTCTCTTAAGTGTATGCCACATTGAAAAGATTGATTGCAATTCACATTGTGGATCATGATTTTGTGTTAAAAGGAAAGTGATATGATTTTTTGGAAAGATCACCCACCCCTAATTTGACTAATCAAGTTTTCAAATTTATGTAGGATTCATTAACCCTTTGGTGAACTACTTGCGACGTGTTGGAGACCCCTGGTCTATGGCTACAAATTAAAATTGGTCTATGAGACTGATCTGTCAAGAACCTTTCTCTTGCAAAATTCTTTCAACTCTACTGATAAAATAAATCACTCACAGTTTTGACAACAGCATCATGCAGCTTTCCACTATAAATACATTTTTGCTGAAGGAAGAAAATCAGTAAAACAATTTACTGAAGCATTACTGCTAATTGTTGTGTATATTGATTGTGATTTTTAAAGAGAGTTCTCTCTGTGCCATTGTTTTTTTATTCTAAGCACTACAGATTCCTCAGATATGCTAAAAATATGCAGATTACGTTATCTGGCAAATATGAGTAATTATGGTCATGTGACAGACCGTGATGGCCATCTCTGGCCTACTCCTGCTATTATCATGTTGTCAGAATAGGCTATGGCTCCCTGCAATGAAAAAGTGAGCTCAGTTATTACGTGGACCATGAAATAACAGCTTTTTTCAAGTTCGCTGACAATTTCACAAATGGATTTAGTTCTGACTTGACCACTCCAGGACATCAACATTGGTGTTTCTAAGTAATTTCTGTGCAGCTTTGTCCTTATGCTTAGGGTTGTTGGAAAACATTGTCTCTCAAGACGCAGGTTTTCTGCAGAATGCATTACATTTTGTTCCAGAATTTCCCAGCATTTCACTGTATTCATTCACCCTCCACCCCCACAAGCATTCCCAGGACCTGCTACAAAGAAGCTACCTCAGAACATGATCTTGCTATCACCATGTCTCATGTTGAGGATGGTGTGTTTTTGATAATGTGCAGTGTTTGGAATACGGCAAACATGGCATTTAGTCTGATGGCCAAAAAGTTCACTTAGACAACAGAACCTTCTTCCAGCTGACTTCAGAGTTTCTCAAGTGCCTCTTTAACAAAGAAAATTGTGAATTACTTTGGCAACAGTTGCTGTATCCAGTCTCTACAATCTTATCCACTGTAGCTCAAAACTCCTTCAAAGTTATCATAGTTCTCTTGGTAGCCTTCCTCACTAGTGTTCTTAATGCACGATCAGTCAATATTTATGGATGGCCTACTCTAGACATGGCCTGCCTTGTCATACTCTTTCCATTTTTAATGATTGATTTAACTGGACTCCAAAGCATATTTAGTGACTTGGATCATTTCTTGTATCTATCCCCCTGCCTTGTGCAGTTCAATCACTTTTTACAGAGTTCTTTAGAGTCTTTTGTGTTCATCGGGTAGGTTAGGTCAAGATACTGACTCACCACAAGTTCCACATTTTAGATAAGGTGGATGTATACTATAATCAAATAAAGCCCTTTGACTACAGACAGATGATCTCCACCGAATTAATGCACAGGTAATGATTTAGGAGCGTCACATTAAAGGATGTGAATACATATGCGATAGATTACTGTATCTTTATATATAATCTTCATTTGGATCTTGATCTTTGTTTGTCCGTGAATTCACTGCCTTGTGTGGTGTTCCTGCTGTGTTCAGTAGAGGGCAGTAGTGATGGAGGAGGAGAGGAAGTGAGGGGGAGGATCGTTGGATGAGGTTGGAGTGTGGTGATTAAAGAGGATTGAACTAAAGGAGACTACATGCTGTTTGTAGTGGCTGAATACACAACACCTTGGTTGTTACTTTTGTTTACAAACACTGTCGATAGCACTCTTTGTGTTTAGATCTGGCGTCAACACCTGCTTCATTGTCGAGACTGTGGTTTTTTTGTGTTTCTATTGACCATCGTTGGCAGCACTTCATCCAAATCGAATGTTCACCCACTTCTTGGAGTCGGCAGTCAGAGTATATAAGTCGGGCACACTTCTGTGATTTTCCATCAGTCGGCGTTTGGAGTTCAAGAAAGAAGCATTGGTTCTTCCTTACTCTTTGGATTGCCACAAAGCAACCTGCGAGATTGGAGAAAGGTTGAGAAGAGATCGTGACAGGAAACGACAGCGTCATGAAAACGAGACTGACTGTGAACGGAGAGAAGCAGAAATGCTCCTCCACCACCACATAATTACTATTCGGACAGTGATTCCGAGTAGGCCGTTCCTATCGAATCAATGTCCAAGGGTTTTGTTTTCTAATTTTGTTTCCCTTATTAAAAATCATAATGCTGTGCGACGAAGGGCCCAGTTCACGACTGGCAGCTGCGTTTAAACAGGGAGCCCTTCACAGACAACTTTAACACGTGCAACGTAGTTGGGCACACATGGCTAGTGTTTTATATTTGTAATAAATATGGATCAATTTGCAGAGATTTGTTTTCAGTTTACATTAAAGCTAGTTTTTCAGTTAACCAGTGCCAAATTAAATCAAGTATTATTCAATGTGGTATAACAATAAAATGTGGCAACTCCCAAGGGGGGATACTTTTTATAATCACTGTATACATCTCCACTTAGTCGCACATTCCAGCTTGTGGTTGCCCTACCTATATAAAGCTATATGGGAGAAAAGTTTAGTATGTACACAAAGCACAGAAATAACTAACAAAGAAGAAGCGCAGGAGTAAGCACTATAATAAATCACGTTACTACCCTCTTTACTATTAGGCACTTGACTACAGGAACATGAAGAGGTATTTGAAAAATCTGATTATACAATCAAACATTTAAACAAAATTCACATCCATAATTGTACACAAAACTCCATGTATAAAACAACCTAATTAAACGTGGATACTTTTTCTAGACCCCTAAACTGTTTTTTCCTCTTCTTCCTACTGTTTTTCCCACTTTGACACAGGGTCCGCTTTTCAGCATATCGTTCTCCACTTCTCCTTGTCTAAGGCATCTACAGGTGCGGCGTCAGCTTGTTTCATGTCCTCATTCAACCAATCCTCTACTTCCTCAGTCTTCTCTATAATCTTTTGCCACAAAGGTGGAAGTCAAGAGCTTTCTTGGCCACCATCTGGTCATTGCTCCACATCAAATTGCCCATACCACCACATGCACACTTCTCGCATTTTTGTTGTGATCAGTGCCACTCCCATTGCTATTTGTATGTGTTTGTTCATTATATGATCCAACTGGGTCACGCCTAGGCTCCAGCGTAATATCCACATTTCCATGACATGCAGTGCTCGTTTATGATTGACTGCCGCTGCCCAATAATCTGTACCCTAAAGGGAGATTGGTCGGACGATGGACTTATATATCTTCACCTGGAGGAAGTTGGGCATTCTACAGTCACAAAGGACGCCTATGACCTGGCACCATTTCAGCCAGGTCACAATGACCCATGCTTGGGTGCCGAGAAAAGAGTCGCTGTCTGATGAGATAAGTGAATCAAGGTATTTGAAGTCGGTTACTTTGTTGAAGTCTTGTCCATCAACACATATGGTTCCAGGTGTCTGCAGGACACATTTCACATATTCCAGCTTTTTGATGTTGAGCTGAAGTTCCGTTTTCTTGCAGCTGGTCTTTCTATTACTGTGTGATTGCTTCCAGCCCTTGGCGTGTTTCCTTCACGAATAGGACATCATTGGCATATAGGAGTGTCCATGGAATCTCCGTTTGAATATCTTCAGTTGAGGTGTCCATACAGGGGATGAATATTAGCAGAGATAGGGCCACTTCTTGGTGGACGCTAATGTGGATGTTGAAGGGCAGCCAGGTCACATTGTCATAGAGGAGCTGGATCTACCGCACGTAAACTTCTGGGATGCCATGCAATCACAGGGTGCACCAAATGAGCTCACGGGGGACTCAGTCAAAGACCCTCACCTGCAATGACCCTAAAGTCAACCAAACCACCTGCCAATCCTTTACCCAAACAAAAGATTGACTCAAACAAGCAGCAAAAGAGTAACCAATCTATCAATCAATTTTTTTTTAATCTGCTTGATTCAGTTTTAATCCAATCCCAGCAATATTGGGTTTATAACAACAACCAGCCATTGAGTGAGAAATCAATCCATTAAATGACACATGCACAAATACAGCACACAAGCACAAGGGACAAATTTTGAACTAACAATTAACTTAGTAGACAAATCTTTGTACTGTGAGTGGAAAATCGAGTACTTGAAGGAAAACCCACAAAGACACAAGAAGAACATGCACAAACCACATCAAATTCAAAATATGGAGTCCTGAGCTTGGAAAAAAGAAGTGCCAACAGTGAAATAACAAGTGCAAATTGTTCTGCTGCTAGATCCAGAAAGAAGGACAATAAAAAAAAAAATCAGTACACTCTCTGAAGTACATTACAGCTCTTCAGCTTAAAATGTTCTATATAAAAAAACATGTCTAAACGGGTTGCTAGCACAACATTCACAAAAATACATGCATGTTAACTTTAAAATTAAAAGTGCAAGCAATTCAAATGACAAGCTCAGGGCTACACAGTAAATCAAGAGAGGAAGTGAACTATGCCTACAGTGGTATCTCAAGGACTTTACTGATTTAATCTGTTTCCTATTACAATGTCCAGCATGCACTTATGATATTGCAGAATGCCTGAGAAGGGGAGGACAGCCAATTGACCTAGTTAGGCTTAAATTTACTGTCACATGTAATGAAACATGACTGTGAAATTCTTAATTGAGTTTCTTCCACAAACAGTAATAAAATGCAAATTATAAACCATACATAAGTGCAGCATTACATATTATAGACAAGAGGCCCTTCATGCAGTTATCTATGGGTGGCTGATAGTCCCAGAATATCATTGTGTAAGTGCTAGTGGCCCTATGCCATTTTCCAGAATGAAGGATAGAGAAAAGTGACTGTACGGAATGGCTGATGTCTTTAATAACACTGTTGGCCTCCAAGTCATCTTTGGCTATACAGTCATATGAAAAAGTTTGGGAATTATTATTATTAATTATTTGGATTTCTATTTATCATTGGCTGAGCTTTCAAAGTAGCAACTTCCTTTTTAATATATGACATGCCTTATGGAAACAGTAGTATTTCAGCAGTGACATTAAGTTTATTGGATTAACAGAAAATATACAAAATTAGACAGGTGCATACATTTGGGCACCCCAACAGAGATATTACATCAATACTTAGTTGAGCCTCCTTTTGCAAATATAACAGCCTCTAGACGCCTCCTATAGCCTTTGATGAGTGTCTGGATTCTGGATAGAGGTATTTTTGACCATTCTTCCATACAAAATCTCTCCAGTTCAGTTAAATTTGATGGCTGCTGAGTATGGACAGACTGCTTCAAATCATCCCATAGATTTTCGATGATTTTCAAGTCAGGGGACTGTGATGGCCATTCCAGAACATTGTACTTCTCTCTCTGCATGAATGTCTTTGTAGATTTCGAACTGTGTTTTGGGTCAATGTCTTGTTGGAATACCCAACCCCTGAGTAACTTCAACTTTGTGACTGATGCTTGAACATTATCCTGAAGAATTTGTTGATATTGGGTTGAATTCATCTGACCCTCGACTTTAACAAAGGCCCCAGTCCCTGAACTAGCCACACAGCCCAACAGCATGATGGAACCTCCACCAAATTTGACAGTAGGTAGCAGGTGTTTTTCTTGGAATGAGGTGTTCTTCTTCCGCCATGCAAAGCGCTTTTGTTATGACCAAATAACTCAATTTTTGTCTCATCAGTCCAAAGCACTTTGTTCCAAAATGAATCTGGCTTGTCTAAATGAGCATTTGCATACAACAAGCAACTCTGTTTGTGGCGTGAGTGCAAAAAGGGCTTCTTTCTCATCACCCTGCCATACAGATGTTCTTTGTGCAAATTGCGCTGAATTGTAGAATGATGTACAGATACACCATCTGCAGCAAGATGTTCTTACAGGTCTTTGGAGGTGATCTGTGGGTTGTCTGTAACCATTCTCACAATCCTGCGCATATGCCGCTCCTGTATTTTTCTTGGCCTGCCAGACCTGGGTTTAACAGCAACTGTGCCTGTGGCCTTCCATTTCCTGATTACATTCCTTACAGTTGAAACTGACAATTTAAACCTCTGAGATAGCTTTTTGTAGCCTTCCTCTAAACCATGATACTGAACAATCTTTGTTTTCAGATCTTTTGAGAGTTGCTTTGAGGATCCCATGCTGTCACTCTTCAGATGAGAGCCAAAGGGAAGTACAACTTGCAATTGACCACCTTAAATACCTTTTCTCATGACTGGACACACCTGTCTATGAAGTTCAAGGCTTAACGAGCTAATCCAACCAATCTGGTGTTACAAGTAATCAGTATTGAGCAGTTACATGCATGCAAATCAGCCAAATTACAAGGGTACCCAAATTTGTGCACAGCCAGTTTTTCACATTTGATTTAATTTCATACAACTAAATACTGCTTCAAAAATCTTTGTTCGGAAAATACCCCAGTACTCAGATGTTCCTAGGAAATGAAAGACATACCACTGTTATCTTTTTTTTTGAAAGTAGAGTAAATTATTATGCAGGCTGAGAGGGGTTCCCAAACTTTTTCATATGTATGTGAATCTATGGATCCATAAGAGTTCTATTTTCTTCAGGAATATTGTTGACTATAGTTTTTGCTTACTTCCCTGTCAACTGCCTATACTGCAATTATAATGTTCATGTTGGTCAATATAGATAGATAGAACCTCTATGCTCCCCTTTAAGCCGTTTAAAATAACAGCAAAACTTCCTCACTGAAAAATCAGTACGCAGGCAAATAATGGAGTCACAACTCATTCATTGCTACAGACTGCAGAATCAAAACAATTGTAATATTAATAATTAAAAGTCACAGACAGCAGATTGTTTCCCTAGACCTGAGCATCATTTTGTAAATACTATAATGAAAAGTGTCTTCTTGAAACCTATTCCCGAATAGTCCAAAATCAGGGCTCTCCCCTCAATACCACCACGTAAGACTATTTCTTAAATCTACTTCTCTGGATTTCCATTTTCAAATGTACAGTAATCCCTCACTTATCGCGGGAGATAGGTTCCAAGGCCGACCGCGATAACTGAATTTCTGCGAAGTAGGGACACCATATTTATTTAATTATTTAACGTGTATTTGGATGTTTTTAAACCCTCCCTGTATTGTTTACAACCCACCATTTACTCTATTAATAACAGGGACAACTGCTAAGCAATATAAAATCGGTAGATAAGTTTACACTTACTGTATAGCGAAGTACACGTAGCAGCTTGTAGGCAGTCATGACGTCATCGACCTTGTTGCAAAGATTCCTAAAGCAGATTCCATCCAGACTACTGCCTTATCACTTCCACTTGCAACTCGTTTTGCGCCCTTGTTAAAAGAAAAAGCAGCTGTAGATCTTATATGCTTTTCCTCCTTTTTAAATAAAAAGAATCATGGACTCATTGATGCTGTAATGGTGTCCTCCAGTGGTGTAGCTGTTCCCTTCCTTCAACATATCCAAAACTTTTACCTTTTCTGCAATCATTTGCATCTTCTGTTGGTGCTTGGACACGGCCCCTGTAGGAGTAGCACGTTAATGCTGAATGAGTGAGATGAGACTTCCTGGTTAATGCAACACTCCGTCGCCGAGCCAATCAGCAGCACACAGGAACTTAACTGCGTGCTCTGATTGGGTAGCTTCTCAGCCATCCGCCAATAGCATCTCTTGTATGAAATCAACTGGGCAAACCAACTGAGGAAGCAAGTAAAAAGACCCATTGTCCGCAGAAACCCGCGAAGCACCGAAAAATCCGCATTATATATTTAGATATGCTTACATATAAAATCCGCGAAGTCGTGAATCCGCGAAAAGTGAACCGCAAAGTAGCGAGGGATTACTGTAACACATTTTAATTGTATTTGTTTACTGAAAGGCATGTAGCTGTGCCAAATTATTAAGTTAATTATCACCCTGATGTCCAATATTCCTTCTTTTTCAACCAATGAATCATCATATCTTTCATAAACCACTTAGCACATCAATTTACATTACATGAACTGGCCCTCTGTATAAAACCAGATATATTATGAAATCTTAGCAATTATAATCATTGCACATACAGTAGTAATTTACAGTAGCCTAATGAATAAACATAGCTCAATCGGGCCGTCACCCAGGATAAACTGCAAATGCTTCTGGTAGAGATTAAAAATAAATTTGCTCATCTTAGTAGTCAATGAACAGTAGATATGAACAATAAATACAACTTATAGAGAAAATGTATATATATGGTGTCAAGCAAAATACAATGCATGATAAACTTTGGGTCATAAAGCACCTCATTAGTAATGTCAATGGCAATGGTAATATTGCCTGTGACACAAGAACATACGAGCAGATGGCATTTTGCTTCAATGCAGTGTTTAAAGCCTTGGAGATCATTATTCTTCAGGGACAGACATAAATAAAGAACATTGGGGATGACAGGGAGCATACTAAACCCCAGCCAGATAAATAAGAACATAAATACCTGATAATTTATGCATAGTCCACCAGGTTAAATAAGGCCATTCTAGCCTTGTAGTCTCGGATTAGAATCTCAAGGATTGTTTGTGACAAGAGTTTAATTGTTGGGAGGAAGACAGAACGAAGAGAAGGTAAAGGAGAAAGCAAGAAGAGACATAAAGATCTCAATGGGAAGATTCTTTATGTACTCCATATATTAGGTGTGGATGAAGATTTATAATTGCAGTTTATAATTGCATTTGTCCCCAGTACCATATAACCTTCCATTATAAAATGTTTTAATACAGTAAGTTTTGAGCTCCACGACCTTAACTAGATCAAATTGGAAGTGCTCCATACAGTCTGATATATATTAACTTTAGTGTATTTTAGTTGTACTGGACACATCACAATACATACTCTGGTTGTAATCAGACCAAACACTATTTGCTAAGTAATACAATCAGTAAAAGAAACTGCATATTAATGTAAGCAGGCATTTTCTCCCAATGGCTAACTGCCAACTTTATGCAATGGTTAACATCCAATATAAATTCATAGTTTATTGCATGGTTAGGTATAGTTATTTAACTATACAAGCCTAAAGCAAATATTAGGATTTACTGAGCACCAGTTTTTGGATACTTTTACAAATGCAGTAAAATGCTATTTTAAAACAGATTTTTACATTATAAATACAAGTGAATATACTAGTTGTTTTTGTGTATGTTTGCACAAATAAACAAGTACAAAAAGCATGAATGAGTATAAAGATTTTTTTAAATGCTTTTTATAAATTCACAAGTTATCATGATTAACAACGGAGATGTGGCTTTGGCATCCCTGTAAATAAGAGAGCAGTTAAATAAATTCTTCTGTAACTATAAACTACTTTATAATCCTCCTTTTACACAATCAAGATACAAGGTACATCTGCTTCGCTTAAGAATACAAAATGATCCACAAAGAGAATCTATGCTTAATGAAATGAAGTGACCTTGAAATATCTTAGAATTTACTTCATAATAAACAGAATCTCAAAGCACTTTATAAAGCAAAATAGTAGATTACAATACAAACTGACAGAAAAATCAACTGGCAATTTACTTGAAACAACACATGTAATACTTGTTGTCAACACTTGCTCCATCCATTCATTTTTCACAACTGCTTTTTTAATAATGGATCACAGGGAGTCAGAGAGAGCATATCTCTGAACTACAGGCCAAAGTTCTAGATAGAGGACCAGCCCATAACAGGGCACACCAAAACTCAATTTTTCCAGTCCAATTTACGTTTATCCTAACCTGTATGTCAGTTGGCGTAAAGAAGTACACCTGAGAATGTGAAGAAATTCATGAAGACACAAGAAGATCTGAAAACAGACAATGATTAAGCCGGAGATTTAAACTTGTCCTCCTACTATGTCACCTAAGACTTGTTCTAATAACTCCTACTGATTAGATGGAACATGCAGCCTTCAGTTTTTATGGATGGATGATCCATCCATCCATTCACTATCCAACCCGCTATATCCTAACTACAGGGTCACGGGGGGGCTGCTGGAGCCAATCCCATCCAACACAGAGCGCAAGGCAGGAAAAAACCCTGGGCAGGGCACCAGTCCACCGCAGGGTGTGCACACACACACACATACACACACACATACACCCAGAACACACTGATTTAGAATCGCCAATGTACCTAACCTGGAGGAAACCGGAGCACCCGGAGGAAACCCACACAAACATGGGGAGAACATGCAAACTCCATGCAGGGAGGACCCGGGAAGCGAACTCGGGTCTCCTAACTGTGAGGCAGAAGCACTACCCACTGAGCCACCATGCCGCCCAACATAGATGATCCAAGTTCATTACTCATTGGAAACTAGAATAGTAATGTGATGGCCTAAAGCAAATATTAAGCTGGAACAGAAATTGTTTGTTTGGGTAAGCAAATACTAATAGGCATTGGCATTATTTAAGATATAGTTTTTATCTTTATGAATCCAATATACCCCCCACAACCCATGCACTACAATCCCTAAGTCTATGTGTCTATCACTGCCAGGCTGAACCCATAAAGAAATGAAAATTCAGGCTGACAGATTCCATCCAATATCTCCTACTTTACTACAATTAAGCATTTCAATGTACTCTGCACATGGGACAATTTATTTGAAAATAAGCTACACTAAAATGTGTGACTTCACCCAATTGCTAGAAAGGGACTTCTGCTTTAGGAGGATGTATGTAACATGCAATATAAAAGGCAAGAGATTAAATCACATTTTGACTGCAAAAATAAAACTGAGGAAATACCATACTGTTTTAGAGACTGAAATGTACACTGTTCCCATCATACAATAACAAGCTTACATTAAGAAAAAACATTTTTATAATATGACTTCCTAAATGAATGTGATTTAATACACTTCTGTGAGTTTTAAGAAAATAAAAATATTTCTACTTTGTAAAGAAGTGTGCAGTTATTAAAATGAAGACAGTGTACTTTTTTTCTCATGCACTCTAATCCTATATACGTCATAAAGCTTCTTGTGGTGATAATGCTAAAATAAAAGTCATACAGTATAATAGTTGACTGATTTAAATGACTATGTTTTTTCACCTACATCCCTAACATGTGTAGCTTAGGTGGATTGACAATTCTTACCATTATCTCATTATAATAATGGCACTGTGGATTCTTACAAGGGACTATCTCTCCATTATGAGTTGGTTCCTCCCTTGCACCAAATGCTGGCAGGATAGGCTCCATTCCCAACTGGACTAAGCAGTTTGATACTAACAGAACCAGACAATCATTTCAGCTGAAAATATAACTGATAAACCATGAAACACTGAAGATATGGTGGCATAGTAGTCACCACAGTTGATTACATCTCAAGAGACTAGTGGCACTAGATTTCTACCTTGTGCTTCAGTCTGCCAGGAAAGACTAAGGTGCCAAAGTGAAACTAGATGTTTTAAAGCAGAACTGAAAATGGATGAAACGAACAAGTATATAAATGAGCCATCATTTCATTAATATAATGCAATTCCACTATCAAAGCACATGTAACCTATGATAGTTTAAATAAAAAGACAGAAATGTGCACCTTCGTAGTAAAAACAACATCAGATATATTATTTCTCATTTCAGAATTCTATTAAAATCTACTTTCAAGGATATGTCATAAAAGCAAAAATTTATATTTAACAGGCAGCTGGGCTGAAATGAGTAAACATCTGACCACATGACATTTTGATTTCTTCATGCCTTGTTTCTAAGGCAAGTTACTTTTGAAAGACTGAGTAATGGCCATTCAAAAAAAAAATGGAGGTGTGAAACCCAACTTAATATTTCCTGTACCAAGATGGTAATATTTTTAACACAGTTCTGTTTTTGGACCAACTGCTAAATAAATTAACCCAACATAAGATGCATGCTTCTGAAATTTTAAAGGAGGGGCTGTTTCCAACCTTGTGTCTGATGCTGCTGGGACAGATGCTGACCACCCGAAACCCTGAGTTGGACATATTAAGTTAAAAGAATTATATCAAACATATATACAGTGGTGTGAAAAACTATTTGCCCCCTTCCTGATTTCTTATTCTTTTGCATGTTTGTCACACAAAATGTTTCTGATCATCAAACACATTTAACCATTAGTCAAATATAACACAAGTAAACACAAAATGCAGTTTTTAAATGATGGTGTTTATTATTTAGGGAGAAAAAAAATCCAAACCTACATGGCCCTGTGTGAAAAAGTAATTGCCCCCTTGTTAAAAAATAACCTAACTGTGGTGTATCACACCTAAGTTCAATTTCCGTAGCCATCCCCAGGCCTGATTACTGCCACACCTGTTTCAATCAAGAAATCACTTAAATAGGAGCTGCCTGACACAGAGAAGTAGACCAAAAGCACCTCAAAAGCTAGATATCATGCCAAGATCCAAAGAAATTCAGGAACAAATGAGAACAGAAGTAATTGAGATCTATCAGTCTGGTAAAGGTTATAAAGCCATTTCTAAAGCTTTGGGACTCCAGCGAACCACAGTGAGAGCCATTATCCACAAATGGCAAAAACATGGAACAGTGGTGAACCTTCCCAGGAGTGGCCGGCCGACCAAAATTACCCCAAGAGCGCAGAGACGACTCATCCGAGAGGCCACAAAAGACCCCAGGACAACGTCTAAAGAACTGCAGGCCTCACTTGCCTCAATTAAGGTCAGTGTTCACGACTCCACCATAAGAAAGAGACTGGGCAAAAACGGCCTGCATGGCAGATGTCCAAGACGCAAACCACTGTTAAGCAAAAAGAACATTAGGGCTCGTCTCAATTTTGCTAAGAAACATCTCAATGATTGCCAAGACTTTTGGGAAAATACCTTGTGGACTGATGAGACAAAAGTTGAACTTTTTGGAAGGCAAATGTCCCGTTACATCTGGCGTAAAAGGAACACAGCATTTCAGAAAAAGAACATCATACCAACAGTAAAATATGGTGGTGGTAGTGTGATGGTCTGGGGTTGTTTTGCTGCTTCAGGACCTGGAAGGCTTGCTGTGATAGATGGAACCATGAATTCTACTGTCTACCAAAAAATCCTGAAGGAGAATGTCCGGCCATCTGTTCGTCAACTCAAGCTGAAGCGATCTTGGGTGCTGCAACAGGACAATGACCCAAAACACACCAGCAAATCCACCTCTGAATGGCTGAAGAAAAACAAAATGAAGACTTTGGAGTGGCCTAGTCAAAGTCCTGACCTGAATCCAACTGAGATGCTATGGCATGACCTTAAAAAGGCGGTTCATGCTAGAAAAACCCTCAAATAAAGCTGAATTACAACAATTTTGCAAAGATGAGTGGGCCAAAATTCGTCCAGAGCGCTGTAAAAGACTCATTGCAAGTTATCGCAAACGCTTGATTGCAGTTATTGCTGCTAAGGGTGGCCCAACCAGTTATTAGGTTCAGGGGGGCAATTACTTTTTCACACAGGGCCATGTAGGTTTGGATTTTTTTTTCTCCCTAAATAATAAACACCACCATTTAAAAACTGCATTTTGTGGTTACTTGTGTTATATTTGACTAATGGTTAAATGTGTTTGATGATCAGAAACATTTTGTGTGACAAACATGCAAAAGAATAAGAAATCAGGAAGGGGGCAAATAGTTTTTCACACCACTGTATGTTTGAAAGCTCTGAAGTGACAAAGTTCCATTCTACTTCAAAACAAAACAGAAACGTAATGCAGCATTATTTAATAATGTGAATAGTGGTGAAATCTTCAACACAGAGAAGGCAATAAGAATCTCCATTTTTCAAAACATAAAATTCTTCAAACAATCCTGACCACCAGTACACACAGTTACACAATCAACATTGATGATACTCTACTCCAGAAACACATCATCCAATGGGCCTAACATTCAATCCCATATGTCACTTGTGCTCCCTAAAAAGTATCTGAACTTTCCCCCACTTGTTTCAGGATTGCCGCCACACTGGCATCGCTTTGTTGCTAACTCTCTCAAATGTTGGTGTTGCTGGACCTATCCCCTTTAATCTCTCTAGCAAATGCTAACAATGATGGCTTTCTTGCTTTAGAATTTGGTTTTAGCCTCACAATGGAAACTTCCTGAATCGTTCTCTATCATCACTTGGAAATCTTCCTTCTATAATCTCATACATTTAGAACTTTTGCCAAGCTGATCAATCACTCACCTGGCTCCACAATTCAGACCTAGACTAATACAATCAAGTCTGAAAGGGCTGGACAAGGGTTGATCTGTAAGACACTGCTCTTTCCTTATCACTAAGACTTTTTGTCTCTCTTTCCTCATTCACCTCATTAGTAGCAGAATATTCCCTTGTGACTAATGCTTCTGGTTCCCGTGTTGCCTTTTGGACTGAAAAATTCTCTCTCTCTTTGTGCATCCTCAGGGCAAGTGTATGGTGGATCTGGGGAGGGTAGCTATTTATTATTCCTATTTTTGTTATTACACTCCTAATATTCCACTAACTTTCTGGCTACATGCTTTATATGGTCATTATTGTCATATGTACGGTGTGGACACCAGGGGGCATACAGCTCCCCAAACCCTGGACACAACAGATGCTAAGGCCAAATCCAGCACACAACACACCTTTATTCATCTGTGGGAAATGCTTTTGTCTTGCTCCGCACTTCATAGCACACAGTACAAAGCATCAAATATATAACACACAGTCCTTTTCTCTTGTCTATTTGTCTTGTCTTTTCTCTTGTCTATTGCCTACTTCCAGTTATACTCCCACAAGCTTTGTCCTCCACCTCTCGACTCTGGCTCTCAGAGATGTGGCAGCTGGCTCCTTTTATAAGGCACCCAGACGAGATCCAGATGCTTGGTGACCTAATCCGAAAGCAATTCCGGGTGTGGCGGAAGTGCTGCAACCAAGGGCTCAGCAATCGTCAAGGTGCACCCTGGTGGTGGCCAAAGACCCCAGTAGAGTTGAGCTTCCATGCACCAAACTTGTGGCCCCGCTGCAAGCCTGGGGGCATGGCCTCTGTCATCCTGGAGGAGGTATTGCCCCGTGGAAGCTATTTCCCCTGTTCCTTCTTTTACGGAGGCATCCCGGCCAGGAAAGAATGCCGGCTGTCCATTACAACGGATATATGCATTTACTTGTTTTGTTATTTTTTTAATACAAATTATTTCATAACAAAAAATAAAGATTTTCTTGAAGTTATAAAGATAAAAGAACTTGAAATGCATAGAACAGAATAACAGAATAAGAAGTGACATCTATTAAACATAAGGGAAGGCACTGGCTTTTATGGGAACTGCTTTCTTTCATGTTGACTGATAGTCAACATACTGCCAGAGTCGTCTGTGAAATGTTCTGCCTAAAGAAATACTGTTATTAAAATTGTTTAGATAGGGAACATCCACAGATCAATGTAATTATTTCATTGCCCACACTGGAAGAACACTGTTCCTAAAAGTAACCCACTATACAGCATGCACAACATACTGTACTCTGAATCTTGCACACTTCCAGAATATTATGATGTGAAACAGCTTTACTTCATTTTGTACACTAGCATGAAAAGTGCTACTGATAATCTATGGCTTTAGATGGCTTTAGATCTGATTCAGAATATGGGGGAAAATCTTGGACCATTACAATAAAATTGTTTAAATACCTGAAGCACCTAAATGCACGAAGGTAAGTTGATTAGCCCTTTTGCATCACAGCTACAAATATTAAAATCAAAATCTGGCAACAATACTGTAAGAAATTGAAGGCTCACCCAAAGTCTTTGCAGGTTTTCAGTTCGTTTTGTTTTATGTCCTTATCCCAAATAGTGTTACTTCCACCTCACAATTCCAAAATTGGGTGTGGACATTGCTTCAACGTGCCCCAAGATGAGCTGGCATTCTGTTACGCAACAGCTTCTGATTTGCATCTAATGCTGACAGCACAGGCTCTCGCTCAATGTTACCCTGTAATGATCAAAGCAGGATCTAAAAATGGATGAATGCATGGACAGTTTTCATTGAGTACTTACTTTATTTCAACTGAAGGACTATTTATAATATACCAATATTTTATAGCAAACCAATATTACGAGGTGGATATGAGTGTCACCACCTGATGACCGGAAGCTAGCCTTTTTAATTAGCAATGAACTTCACAAAATGCTGTGATTAGTTCTTTTTATATTTTTTTGCAAAATGCTTGGATGGCTGTTTCTCTAGAATACAAAATCTGCATACAGAAACTTAAATCTGTTCATATCCTTCCTTGGCCATGAGAATTTAGTAAGATTTTGATAGTTTCATATTACATGCACGTGTGAAAATATTAAAACTGGATTTCTGCCTGTGCTGACAGATCAGCTAGAGCTGGGGTAATTTAAAATCCTGACGCCACACCCTGACTGGTAACTTACTGTCTGTCTATAAAGTTAATTCTACATGGGAATTCAAACCCATGCTAATGAAGCTGGTCTTCAGTGTTTCTACAAAAGCTTATAATTTCCTTAAATTACAGCATTGTGAAGCACTTTTTTTTATACTATATGATGTCTGCATCCCTTCGTTTTAGGCGTGTGGCTACGACTTGCGTTATTCATTTTTAAATACTATAGTATTTGAATCCCACTTGGTTTGGTTTTCTGTTTCGTGCCTAAAGCTGCCCACGACTATAAACTGATAAAACGGGGTGGAAAATGGGAGGATGGTGCATAAACTCATCATTGCACAAAGTCTCCCATGAAAGACGCTCAGATAAGTTCATCGTTACTGATGAGTAAAAGAAAGGATGCCAAATATGTTCTACCAGGTGCATATAACACACGGGTGGTAATCAATCCATCTTGGGGAGGGGGCGGTGTGACGGGAGCAAGAACCCCGAGCGCATTAGTAAAGCATGCATGAGCAATTCATTGACAAGCGAGCTTACCCACCCGACTACTGCAGGTGCTACTTTTACATTAATATGACTGCGGCGAACGGATTCTGGGTTTTTGCTGCTTACCATTTTTGTGGTTTACACGGATCATAGAATACTGTCGCCACAGCTTGTTCTCCATTTTTAAACAAAATTCAAGCATCCCATTACTTTTATTCAAACTTAAAAACCCACCAATCCAGTTTGTCAGACGATGAAAACGTCCTGCAACAAATAAACACCGAATAGAAAGTTGAAAAAAGTGACCGATTACCTGTTGGGCCGTCTGTCTTTCAGAAAGTACAGGAGCAAGAGTCGAGGAAAAGCGAGTGAGTATATGACAGAAAAAAGAGGAGAGGAGGGAGGTCCATCCACCCACCAGCAAACACGGAAGTGGCTGCCACTCCGCCTGCTGTTCCGTACCTTCTGTGTCTGTGGGAATGTCTGCAGCAGGCGGTGTATTGCAGTATAGAGCGTAGCTGCATTTCAGGTAAAAAAAAAATGAAAAACCGTAGCCAGTATTCACTACAGGGACGCAACTTACTGCTTAAGCAGCGATTTGTCGGTCTGGTGTTCGCTCTGCTTTTGTAACCTCTTTTGAGTCGACCGATCTGATCATTAAAAGTGTTCCGCTTTACTCGTCACATAGCGCAATGGCTCGGAGTATTTAGACGCATTAAGGTTGCAATGCTGTCATGGTGTTCTTTAGAGCTATGTCATTGAATGTTTGAGCTCACAGACATTTCCTCACTTTATCTTACGGTGGCTATTGTGATGTGGAGAGTCGGTTTGGCATTACAGTAAATGCAGAGCTCAAAATACTAGCTGCGCGTTTATTCGCTCATGACATTATTACATCAACTAGAACCGAACATCTTTAAGTGTAAAAAAGACGCCTTTTGGAATTTTTCAGTATTTTGGAATAACAAAAGTAATGCACCCGGTGCTGGCTGGAATACGCTTCGGTTTCTTCGAATCAGCGGGCTTGGAAAAGGCATGGATGGATAGATTTTTTTAAGTTTGAATTGTGGCACGCTGGTAAAGTTGTTGTATTGCAGATCAGAAAGAGAGAGGTTAGGAGCACGCGGTCGACTTGCCGCACCCACAACATGACTAACCAACTCGGGATCTCAGCACCACACTAGTTCAGATGGAATGGAACAGTGTGAGGTTTTTTTTTTATGGTGGCTGGATTTTCCTTGCAGGAAATGGATGCAGATTCACGTCATACCCATTGCAGGTTAAGGGCCTTGCTCAAGGATCCAACGAAGTAAGGTCACATTTGGCATTTACAGGATTCGAACCCACAACCTTCCGATTGCCAATGCACATCCCTAGCCTCAGAACCACCACTCCGACCAGATTAGAAAGGCTTCCAAGTAAATCCCAACTGTCCAGTCACTGTGCCACACAGAAGAATTTTTTAATCTGCATGTGCGCCACTTGTTGAAAAAATAAACATAACCAGACATACAAATTGCTATCATAAAACACCTTTTGAAAGTATTCACTAAAGAATGGTACTACATAAAGTAATTTATGTTATCCAACGAACCATTTAGAAGCAAAAATACATTTTTAAGAGCAAAGTAACAATACATCCATTTTAAAACCTGTTTGTTAAATTTAGATTAGCAGGCACCAGTGCCAATCTGAGCAGCCAAGAGCACCAGGCACAAAGCAACCCTCGAGACAATGATTATACTTTACCTTTAAATATATAAAAAAAGTTGAATTGCTAAAAATAAAAGTTTATATTTAGTCAGTCCCCCTTAAGATAGAATTTAGTTAAAATTTTCCTAACTGTCCATCTATGCATCTTTAAAGGAATCACCCACCTAAAAATTATATAGTTTGGAGTGACGGATGTGAAAAGTAAAAGCTTTTAATCTCATGTTTCCATGCAGAACAAGAGAAAAAGTTTATGATATAACAGAACCCAATGGTGACCAGTGCTACACAGCAGCAAACAATGTGAAAATAAAACACAAACAAAAAAATGAAATTCTCACATTTCTCAGAACAATCTAGATGAGAACAGGCCATTTAGCCCAGCAAAGCTTGCCAGTCCTATCCACTTAATTCTTCCAAAATAACATCAACTCTAGTTTTGAAAGTCCTACTGTCTGCCACTCTACTTGGTAGCTTATTCCATGTGTCTATGGTTCTCTGTGTAAAGAACAAGTTCCTAATGTTTGTGAGAAATTTACTTTTAACAAATTTTCAACTGTTTCCCCATGTTCTTGCTGATCTCATTTTAAAATAAGAGTCCTGATCCACTGTACTAATTTCCTTCATAAATTTAATTACTTCAGTCATGTCTCCTCACAATTTCCTTTTGCTTAACAGAAAAGGTTCAGCTCGTTTAAATCTTCCTCATAATTCATCCCCTGTAACCCAGCCACAGTGTGTTTCTTCATGCCAGTCCCAAGCCTGGATAAATGGGGAGGGTTAGGTCAGGAAGAGAATCCGGTGTAAAATTTTGCCAAATCAATATGCGGACAACAATACAAATTTCCATACCCCGGGTTAACAACGACCGCCACCAGTACTGTTAGCCAACAGGGTGCTGGTGGAAATTGGGCTACTGTTGGCCGAAGAAGGAGAAGAATAGGGCTGCAACGATTAGTCGATGTAATCGACGACGTCAACTACAAAAAGATTTTGATGCAGATTTTTTATTGTTGATGCGTCATAAACAGAACCTTCAATAGAGGCTCCAGTCACAAAGAACCACATTGCTTTTTGTAACCGCAATGCACTACATGAACGTCTGGGGGCAGTATCGCTTGTTATTGTCTGTCAAGACTGCACACAGTCCTACCAACGAAGAAGAAAGTCTGAGGAGAAGAAGAATATAGAGGAAAATAAACGTGGTTGCAATGGCAAGTCGGATAGAGGAGGGAAAAGGAGATGGAAAAAAATTGAGACATAAACTTTCTAAAGTGTGGGAGCACTTCACCGAAAAAGAAAAAAACGTTGAATACAGATTATGCAAAACGGATCTTTCTTTTTACAGCAGCACCACCGCGATGCATGAGCATCTGAAACGCAAACATCCTGGAGCTGTGATGCTGCCATCTCTTGAGAGGTAAGTTTAAGCAAGTAAAGTCAGTGTCACGTGTTACTGTTGATGTTTGTACTATAATGTGTATATCAAGGTTTTAACAATGATAGTTAACCCTTAAACCGACACATACTTGGTTGTTAATGCACCCCTGGACGCCAAATACTTTTTAGCTGCACTTGTTAAGTAAACGTCACAATTCACAAAAAAAGGTTACATTATAATGGAACACATATTTTTTTCATGCAAAGAGCATCACAATTACTGCAACACTGATCATTTTACACACTGCCAATGAACTGTAAAAAAAACTACTGAAAAAACCAATCTCTATATATATTCTTCATTTGGATCTTGATCTTTGTTTGTCCGCGAATGAATTAGAAGAAGAAGCACTAGATGGCAGTAGAGAGACAGCTAAAACATAGGCATTGCATTAAGAATCTCCTCCAGGCTTATAGTACTGAAGACTGTAGTACTCCAGTCACACCTCAAAACACAGACATTCAAACTAAACAAATTGTTGTGCTTTAAATTAACTAATCTTTATATATAATCTTCATTTGGATCTTGATCTTTGTTTGTCAGCGAATTCATGTTCCCCTGACACTGCCTTGGTTGTTACTTTTCTTTACAAACACTGTCGATACCACTCTTTGTGTTTAGATCTGGCGTCGACACCGTGCTTTGTGTTTAGATCTGGTGTCGAGACTGTGGTTTTTTTCTGTTTCTATCCACCGTCGTTGGCAGCACTTCGTCCAAATCGAATGTTCACCCGCTTCCTGGAGTCGGCAGTCAGAGTATATACAGTGGTGTGAAAAACTATTTGCCCCCTTCCTGATTTCTTATTCTTTTGCATGTTTGTCACACAAAATGTTTCTGATCATCAAACACATTTAACCATTAGTCAAATATAACACAAGTAAACACAAAATGCAGTTTTTAAATGATGGTTTTTATTATTTAGGGAGAAAAAAAATCCAAACCTACATGGCCCTGTGTGAAAAAGTAATTGCCCCCTTGTTAAAAAATAGCCTAACTGTGGTGTATCACACCTGAGTTCAATTTCCGTAGCCACCCCCAGGCCTGATTACTGCCACACCTGTTTTAATCAAGAAATCACTTAAATAGGAGCTGCCTGACACAGAGAAGTAGACCAAAAGCACCTCAAAAGCTAGACATCATGCCAAGATCCAAAGAAATTCAGGAACAAATGAGAACAGAAGTAATTGAGATCTATCAGTCTGGTAAAGGTTATAAAGCCATTTCTAAAGCTTTGGGACTCCAGCGAACCACAGTGAGAGCCATTATCCACAAATGGCAAAAACATGGAACAGTGGTGAACCTTCCCAGGAGTGGCCGGCCGACCAAAATTACCCCAAGAGCGCAGAGACGACTCATCCGAGAGGTCACAAAAGACCCCAGGACAATGTCTAAAGAACTGCAGGCCTCACTTGCCTCAATTAAGGTCAGTGTTCACGACTCCACCATAAGAAAGAGACTGGGCAAAAACGGCCTGCATGGCAGATTTCCAAGACGCAAACCACTGTTAAGCAAAAAGAACATTAGGGCTCGTCTCAATTTTGCTAAGAAACATCTCAATGATTGCCAAGACTTTTGGGAAAATACCTTGTGGACTGATGAGACAAAAGTTGAACTTTTTGGAAGGCAAATGTCCCGTTACATCTGGCGTAAAAGGAACACAGCATTTCAGAAAAAGAACATCATACCAACAGGAAAATATGGTGGTGGTAGTGTGATGGTCTGGGGTTGTTTTGCTGCTTCAGGACCTGGAAGGCTTGCTGTGATAGATGGAACCATGAATTCTACTGTCTACCAAAAAATCCTGAAGGAGAATGTCCGGCCATCTGTTCGTCAACTCAAGCTGAAGCGATCTTGGGTGCTGCAACAGGACAATGACCCAAAACACACCAGCAAATCCACCTCTGAATGGCTGAAGAAAAACAAAATGAAGACTTTGGAGTGGCCTAGTCAAAGTCCTGACCTGAATCCAATTGAGATGCTATGGCATGACCTTAAAAAGGCGGTTCATGCTAGAAAACCCTCAAATAAAGCTGAATTACAACAATTTTGCAAAGATGAGTGGGCCAAAATTCCTCCAGAGCGCTGTAAAAGACTCATTGCAAGTTATCGCAAACGCTTGATTGCAGTTATTGCTGCTAAGGGTGGCCCAACCAGTTATTAGGTTCAGGGGGCAATTACTTTTTCACACATGGCCATGTAGGTTTGGATTTTTTTTTCTCCCTAAATAATAAAAACCACCATTTACAAACTGCATTTTGTGTTTACTTGTGTTATATTTGACTAATGGTTAAATGTGTTTGATGATCAGAAACATTTTGTGTGACAAACATGCAAAAGAATAAGAAATCAGGAAGGGGGCAAATAGTTTTTCACACCACTGTAAGTCGGACACACTTCTGTGATTTTCCATAAGTCGGCGTTTGGAGTTCAAGAAAGAAATATTGGTTCTTCCTTACTCTTTGGATTGCCACAAAGCAACCTGCGAGATTGGAGAAAGGTTGAGAAGAGATCGTGAGAGGAAATGACAGCGTTGTGAAAATGAAACGGACTGTGAATGGAGAGAAGCAGAAATGCTCCTACAGCACCACATAATTACTATTCAGACAGTGATTCCGAGTAGGCCGTTCCTATCAAATCAATGTCCAAGGGTTTTGTTTTGTAACTTTGTTTCCCTTATAAAAAATCATAATGCTGTGCGACGAAGGGCCCAGTTCACGACTGGCAGCCGCATTTAAACAGGGAGCCCTTCACAGACAACTTTAACACGCTCAACATAGTTGTGCACACATGGCTAGTTATTATATGTTCAAGGTGCAACTGAAGCCATTGATTAAGGTCAGTAAATCACCGAGCCAACTGCGCTTGAACTGGCTGCACGCAAACACACAGAGGTAAACTCTGACGCTGGCAGGCTCGTCTAGTGCAGCGGCTGAATCCTAGGGACAGTGATGCTGCAGTTCTGCAGTGGCAGCAGTGGTCATGAGCTGGCTGCTCAACAAATATACAGCAATGACTGATCAGCTCCAGTGTGCTGGCAAATTGCTCTGTGAAGCAAATATAGGCAGTTGCGGGGTTCAATGAATGTACATCACCGAATATACTCGGCTCCTACGTGCCGGCAAATTGCACTGAGACATGACTATAGCCGGTTGCAGCATTCAATGAATATACATCGCCGAATATACTCGGCTCCCGCGTGCTGGCAAATTGCACTGAGAAACAACTTTAGCCGGTTGCGGAGTTCAATGAATATACAATACATTGCCAAATGTATGTCGGTTCCGGCGGTTTAAGGGTTAAGTGAATATAATTTCAGTTATGTTTGCTAATGTGTTTGGAGCTATAGTAAACGAGTGAATAGGAGTAGCTGAGCCATTCTAGTTTTTTTTTCTTCTTTATTTCGTATAATATTTGAGTTCATATGAATAGTAAACCATCTCTAACTAATGTTAGGTAACTTGTGTTTTGGAGTATATCCGTAATTAGCTTGTTACATATTTTAGTCCGTTATTTTTTTATTTTGGCATAATATAGTACATGATGTGATAAACTACAACACTTTTCCTTCAGAGTGTGATCATTAAAATATCTTTGTCTACAAAATCATTCTTGTGTATTCCTGCTACCTCTACTCCCTCTGAGTGTCTCTTCTCAGCAGCTGGGAACATTGTCTCAAAGAAGAGCGCCAGCCTCACACCAGAGCATGTCGAAATGCTCATGTTCCTGCACTGCAATCAGGAATATATGAACTGAATCTTTTATAAACTGTACATTATTGTTTTATTTTATTTGAATTGAAGCTTTATTTAAACTTTTGGACTTTAAGACACACCAGTGGCCATTTTTGGTTAAGTTAAATGCACTTTTTTTGTTTAAAGACTATGTGTACTTTAGTTTGTATTGTTTAATGTATTTCTTTTTTATTGTGATGGTCATACTAATATAAAACATCTGATTATTTTCAAATTCATATGTTTCACTGGTTGTTATTTTAATTTGATTATTATTAATTTTAATTGTGTTAATGCAGAGGCATCAGGATGACATTCACAGGTGGACAGACGTGAATAGATGAGGTAAGACATGCACTGGAGCCCAGAACAGGATGTGCAACCACAGGTCGCAGGCATGAAATAATCGTGACTAATCGAAAAAAAAATTGAACGATTAGTCGGCTACCAAAATAATCATTAGTTGCAGCCCTAGAGAAGAAGAGGGGGGAGACGTGTCCGGAGGCAGGAGGAGAGGAGGAAGGTAAAGATAGATAGATAGATAGATAGATAGATAGATAGATAGATAGATAGATAGATAGATAGATAGATAGATAGATAGATAGATAGATAGATAGATAGATAGATAGATAGATAGATAGATAGATAGATAGATAGATAGATAGATAGATACTTTATTAATCCCAAGGGGAAATTCACATTCTCCAGCAGCAGCATACTGATAAAAAAACAATATTAAATTAAAGATTGATAATAATGCAGGTAAAAACAGACAATAACTTTGTATATTGTTAACGTTTACCCCCCCCCTCCCCTCTCCCCCGGGTGGAATTGAAGAGTCGCATAGTTTGGGGGAGGAACGATCTTCTTAGTCTATTAGTGGAGCAGGACAGTGACAGCAGTCTGTCGCTGAAGCTGCTCTTCTGTCTGGAGATGACACTGTTTAGTGGGTGCAGTGGATTCTCCATAATTGATAGGAGCCTGCTTAGCGCCCGTCACTCTGCCACAGATGTTAAACTGTCCAGCTCCATGCCAACAATAGAGCCTGCCTTCCTCACCAGTTTGTCCAGGCGTGAGGCATCTTTCTTCTTAATGCTGCCTCCCCAGCACACCACCGCGTAGAAGAGGGCGCTCGCCACAACCGTCTGATAGAACATCTGCAGCATCTTATTGCAGATGTTGAAGGACGCCAACCTTCTAAGGAAGTATAACCGGCTCTGTCCTTTCTTACACAGAGCATCAGTATTGGCAGTCCAGTCTAATTTATCATCCAGCTGCACTCCCAGGTATTTATAGGTCTGCACCATCTGCACACAGTCACCTCTGATGATCACGGGGTCCATGAGGGGTCTGGGCCTCCTAAAATCCACCACCAGCTCCTTGATTTTGCTGGTGTTCAGGTGTAGGTGGTTTGAGTCGCACCATTTAACAAAGTCATTGATTAGGTCCCTATACTCCTCCTCCTGCCCACTTCTGATGCAGCCCACGATAGCTGTGTCGTCAGCAAATTTTTGCACATGGCAGGACTCCGAGTTGTATTGGAAGTCCGATGTATATAGGCTGAACAGGACCGGAGAAAGTACAGTCCCCTGTGGCGCTCCTGTGTTGCTAATCACAATGTCAGACGTGCAGTTCCCAAGACACACATACTGAGGTCTGTCTTTAAGATAGTCCACGATCCATGCCACCAGGTATGAGTCTACTCCCATCTCTGTCAGCTTGTCCCTAAGGAGCAGAGGTTGGATTGTGTTGAAGGCGATAGAGAAGTCTAGAAACATAATTCTTACAGCACTACTGCCTCTGTCCAAGTGGGAGAGGGATCGGTGTAGCATATACAATGGTGTGAAAAACTATTTGCCCCCTTCCTGATTTCTTATTCTTTTGCATGTTTGTCACACAAAATGTTTCTGATCATCAAACACATTTAACCATTAGTCAAATATAACACAAGTAAACACAAAATGCAGTTTTTAAATGATGGTTTTTATTATTTAGGGAGAAAAAAAATCCAAACCTACATGGCCCTGTGTGAAAAAGTAATTGCCCCCTTGTTAAAAAATAACCTAACTGTGGTGTATCACACCTGAGTTCATTTTCCGTAGCCACCCCCAGGCCTGATTACTGACACACCTGTTTCAATCAAGAAATCACTTAAATAGGAGCTGCCTGACACAGAGAAGTAGACCAAAAGCACCTCAAAAGCTAGACATCATGCCAAGATCCAAAGAAATTCAGGAACAAATGAGAACAGAAGTAATTGAGATCTATCAGTCTGGTAAAGGTTATAAAGCCATTTCTAAAGCTTTGGGACTCCAGCGAACCACAGTGAGAGCCATTATCCACAAATGGCAAAAACATGGAACAGTGGTGAACCTTCCCAGGAGTGGCCGGCCGACCAAAATTACCCCAAGAGCACAGAGACGACTCATCCGAGAGGTCACAAAAGACCCCAGGACAACGTCTAAAGAACTGCAGGCCTCACTTGCCTCAATTAAGGTCAGTGTTCATGACTCCACCATAAGAAAGAGACTGGGCAAAAATGGCCTGCATGGCAGATTTCCAAGACGCAAACCACTGTTAAGCAAAAAGAACATTAGGGCTTGTCTCAATTTTGCTAAGAAACATCTCAATGATTGCCAAGACTTTTGGGAAAATACCTTGTGGACTGATGAGACAAAAGTTGAACTTTTTGGAAGGCAAATGTCCCGTTACATCTGGCATAAAAGGAACACAGCATTTCAGAAAAAGAACATCATACCAACAGTAAAATATGGTGGTGGTAGTGTGATGGTCTGGGGTTGTTTTGCTGCTTCAGGACCTGGAAGGCTTGCTGTGATAGATGGAACCATGAATTCTACTGTCTACCAAAAAATCCTGAAGGAGAATGTCCGGCCATCTGTTCGTCAACTCAAGCTGAAGCGATCTTGGGTGCTGCAACAGGACAATGACCCAAAACACACCAGCAAATCCACCTCTGAATGGCTGAAGAAAAACAAAATGAAGACTTTGGAGTGGCCTAGTCAAAGTCCTGACCTGAATCCAATTGAGATGCTATGGCATGACCTTAAAAAGGCGGTTCATGCTAGAAAACCCTCAAATAAAGCTGAATTACAACAATTTTGCAAAGATGAGTGGGCCAAAATTCCTCCAGAGCGCTGTAAAAGACTCATTGCAAGTTATCGCAAACGCTTGATTGCAGTTATTGCTGCTAAGGGTGGCCCAACCAGTTATTAGGTTCAGGGGGCAATTACTTTTTCACACATGGCCATGTAGGTTTGGATTTTTTTTTCTCCCTAAATAATAAAAACCACCATTTACAAACTGCATTTTGTGTTTACTTGTGTTATATTTGACTAATGGTTAAATGTGTTTGATGATCAGAAACATTTTGTGTGACAAACATGCAAAAGAATAAGAAATCAGGAAGGGGGCAAATAGTTTTTCACACCACTGTAGATGATGGCATCCTCCGCTCCCACCTTCTCCTGATATGCAAACTGCAGAGGGTCGAGGGCGTGTTGAACCTGTGGCCTCAGGTGGTGAAGCAGCAGCCTCTCCATGGTCTTCATCACATGTGATGTCAGAGCAACAGGCCGGAAGTCATTCAGCTCACTAGGACGTGATACCTTTGGGACTGGGGTGATGCAATATAAAAAGAGTGATAAAGAGAATGGAACTGAGGGTAGGAACTTTGAATGTTGGCAGTATGACTGGTAAGGGGAGAGAGTTAGCAGATATGATGGAGAGAAGGAAGGTTGATATATTGTGCGTGCAAGAGACTAAACAGAAGGGGAGTAAGGCCAGATGGATCGAAGGTGGATTCAAATTGTTCTATCATGGTGTGGATTGGAGAAGAAATGGAGTAGGGGTTATTCTGAAGGAACAGTATGTCAAGAGTGTTTTGGATGTGAAAAGAGTGTCAGACAGAGTAATGATTATGAAGCTGAAAACTGGAGGTGTGATGATGACCGTTCTTAGTGCATATGCCCTGCAAATTGGGTGTGCAATGGATGAGAGAGAAGATTTTTGGAGTTCAGTTGGATGAAGTGATGAACAGTGTACCCAAGGGACAGAAAGTGGTGATTGGAGTGGATTTCAATGGACATATTGGTGAAGGGAACAGAGGAGACGAGGAGGTTGTGGGTAGGTATGTGTGTCAAGGAGAGGAATGAAGAAGATCAGAGGATAGTGGATTTTGCCAAAAGGATGAACAGAGCTGTGGTGAATATGTATTTTAAGAAGAGGGAGGAACATAGGATGACGTACAAGAGTGGAGGAAGATGCACACAGGTAGATTACATCCTATGCAGAAGAGTTGATCTGAAGGAGATTGAAGACTGCAATGTGGTGGAAGGGGAAAGTGTAGTTAATCAGCATAGGATGGTGGTCTGTAGGATGACGTTGGAGATCAAGAAGAGGAAGAGAGTGAGGGCAGAGCCTAGGATCAAATGGTGGAAGTTGAAAAAGGAAGACTGCAAGGTTGAGTGTAGGGAGAAGGTGAGACAGACACTGGGTGGTAGTGAAGGATTACCAGACAGTTGGGAAACTACAGCAGATGTAGTAAGGGTGACAGCAAGAAGAGTGCTTGGCGTGACATCTGCACAGAGAAAGGAGGAAAAGGAAACCTGGTGGTGGAATGGGAAAGTACAGGAGAGTATACAGAGGAAGAGGATGGCAAAGAAGAAGTGGGATAGTCTGAGAGATGCAGAAAGTAGACAAGAGTACAGGGAGATAAGGCACAAGGTGAAGAGAGAGATGGCAAAGTCTAAAGAAAAGGTGTATGATGAGTTGTATGAGAGGTTGGACACAAAGGAGGGAGAAAAGGACCTGTACCGATCGGCTAAACAGAGGGACCGAGCTGGGAAAGTTTTGCAGCAGGTTAGCATAATAAAGAATAAAGATGAAAACGTACTCACAAGCGAGGAGAGTGTGTTGAGCAGATGGAAAGAGTACTTTGAGAGGCTGATGAATGAAGAAAACAAGAGAGAAGAGGTTGGATGATGTGGAGATAGTGAATCAGGAAGTGCAACAGATTAGCAAGGAGGAAGTTAGGACAGCTATGAAGAGGATGAAGAATGGAAAAGCTGTTGGTCCAGATGACATACCTGTGGGAGCATGGAGGTGTTTAGGGGAGATGGCAGTGGAGTTTTTAACTAGATTGTGTAATGGACTCTTGGAAAGTGAGAGGATGCCTGAGGAGTGGAGAAGAAGTGTACTGGTGCCGATATTTAAGAATAAGGGGTATGTGCAGGACTGTAATAACTACAGGGGGATAAAATTGATGAGCCACAGCATGAAGTTATGGGAAAGAATAGGGGAAGCTAGATTAAGAAGTGAGGTGATGATTAGTGAGCAGCAGTATGGTTTCATGCTAAGAAAGAGCACTGCAGATGCGATGTTTACTCTGTGGGTGTTGATGGAGAAGTATAGAGAAGGCCAGAAGGAGTTGCATTGCGTCTTTGTGGACCTGGAGAAAGCATTTGACGGTGCCTCGAGAGGAGTTGCGGTATTGTATGAGGAAGTCGAGAGTGGCAGAGAAGTATGTAAGAGTTGTACAGGATATGTACGAGGGAAGTGTGACTGTGGTGAGGTCTGCGGTAGGAGTGACAGATGCATTCAAGGTGGAGGTGGGACTACATCAGGGATCGGCTCTGAGCCCTTTCTTATTTGCATTGGTGATGGACAGGTTGACGGACGAGATTAGACAGGAGTCCCCGTGGACTATGATGTTTGCTGATGACATAGTAGGGAGCAGGTTGAGGAGACCCTGGAGAGGTGGAGATATGCTCTAGAGAGGAGAGGAATGAAGGTCAGTAGGATCAAGACAGAATGTATGTGTTTAAATGAGAGGGAGGTCAGTGGAATGCTGAGGATGCAAGGAGTGGAGCTGGCAAAGATGGATGAGTTTAAATACTTGGGATCAACAGTACAGAGTAATGGGGATTGTGGAAGAGAGGTGAAAAAGAGAGTGCAGGCAGGTTGGAATGGGTGGAGAAGAGTATCAGGAGTGATTTGCGACAGACTGATATCAGCAAGAGTGAAAGGGAAGGTCTACAGGATGGTATTGAGACCAACTAGGTTATATGGGTTGGAGACGGTGGCACTGACAGAGAAAGCAGGAGACAGAGCTGAAGGTGGCAGAGTTAAAGATGCTAAGATTTGCATTCGGTATGACAAAGATGGATAGGATTACAAATGAGTACATTAGAGGGTCAGCTCAAGTTGGACGGTAGGGAGATAAAGTCAGACAGGTGAGATTGCGCTGTTTTGGACATGTGCAGAGGAGAGATGTTGAGTATATTGGGAGAAGGATGCTAAGGATAGAGCTGCCAGGCAAGAGAAAAAGAGGAAGGCCTAAGATAAGGTTTATGGATGTGGTGAGAGAGGACATGCAGGCGATGGGTGTAACAGAACAAGATACAGAGGACAGAAAGATATGGAAGATGATGGTCTGCTGTGGCGACCCCTAACGAGATCAGCCGAAGGAAGAACAAGCCCTAGAATCAGTCTTATCACTGTTCTTTGGACTATTCCCTGCACTGCTATGTCCTATTTGCAGCCTGAAGACAAAAACTTAATACAGTACTCCAGATGAGGCCTCACCAGTGTGATATAAAGCTTGAACATAACCTCCTTGGACTTATACTCTACACATCAGGGCACTATATAACATTCTGTTAGCCTTCTTATTAGCATTTAAACACTGTTTGGCAATTAATAGTGACGAGTCCACTACAACTTCTAAATCTCTCTCATTAGGTTTGCTTTCGCTTTTCAGACCTCCCATTTTGTATTCAAACCTAACATTTTTATTTCCAACATGTAATCATTTACATTTACTTCTATTTGATTTCATCCTCCCAATCCTGTATGCTATCCAAGTCTCTCTGTAATGATTCACCTGATACTAGACTATCTGCCAATCCACCTAGCTTGGTATCATCTACAAACTAAACTAGATTGTTGTTTATATTCCTATCCAAATAATTTATATATATTAAAAATATCAGTGGCCCTAAAACTGCCCCTCTTAATGTTAGCCAATTCTGATAGGGCTCCTTGCACCATAACTATCTGCTTCCTCTGTCTGAGCCAATTGTGTACCCATCAACACACTACACCCTTAATTCCCAGTTCCTTTAGTTTGATGCCCAAGCTGTCATGTGACACCTCATAAAATCATTTGTGATGTCAAGTGATTTCTCATGTTGCATAATTCACATGTCCACTTGAGTCATATGCTGAAAACATGGAAAATGTATACAGTTATCACTAAAATGTTATTAATAGTTATTTCCAGAAAAACCACAGTACATTGTAAACAGGAATGGCATTCCAATAAGATATGAATTGAAGACAGAACTCTTTACCAGTGAATGAGAAGAAGAGGCAGATTTTCAATTCAAAAGCACAGTATTTTGGGAATGTTTGCCTTTTACAATGTTTGTTGATTTTTTCTGAAATATCTATTCATATTTTAGCAAGCAAAAACTTGCGTTTGGACTGGATAACAAACATGGGGATTATGCAATGCGGGTAACTTTAGAATTTTGTTCTTTTTTGCATTTTTCACATTGCTTGTAGTATATCACAAACATTTTTCTGTCTCTCATTTTTCATGAAAACCTGAGATTAATATTTTTTCAGCCATCAATATGTCACATGGGGTAACATATAAAGCATATATCATTGTTGGGTGGAGTATTCCTTTACTCCAATTTTAATAATCATATTAGTGAAAAATGCAGGTGTTAAAATAACAAAATCATAACTATAGAATCTGACTAAACATAACTAAAAGCATAAATTATCCTAAAATAAGATAACATTTCTATTTGATTGTAGTAGAAATATTTAAGGTACACCATGGAGAAATTCTGTGTACTTTTCCCATACAACCTGATAGCAATTAGTCAGTACAATACTGTAAATTTAGCATACCCATAAGTAAAACTTTGCCATAGTTAGTTATAAACTGCATAGAATTCTTGTAGAATTGACTTTTTACTACACAAATAACCCCCTAATTCTGTAATAATGACATTGAATAAAGTCAAATAAATAGATAAAAATAATAAGAATTTCAACTTGAATGTAACAGAAGTATTCTGCTATATCCAAAGTGCACTTTGTGCATTTGTATTGCTGGAATTTCCTAAGTATGCTGTAATTTTTGTACATATCACTTTTTAATGCCTGTTACTATGATTTTCACATAGCCTAAAATCTGTATTCAAAATCCAAGTAGATTTGTGACAAGAGGTGTGTTCGCCTAACTAGTTAGGTTACTTGATGATTCTTAATAAACCAGTTGAGAGTTTTAGTGACTAGCAAAAGACCCTACTTTGGGCTGGTGTTTGCTGGCACCTGACACTCCGGAGTCAAAAACAGGAAACACAAATAAATGAACAGTATTTATAATAGGTTTAACTAAAACTTCCCATAATAATTTTAAAATTCAGCTTAATTTGTATTAAGGAATGTGTGCTATTGTCAAATAAGTACTTATGTATTTATAGTGTCCTCCACACAAGTAGTGCATAAGCCGGCATGTCCACAAAAATCATCCAGCCATTTTTTTTTAAAGTGACTTTTTCATTCTACAAATCAGAATTGTGAGATGACAGAAATTTATGTGGCAGCACCAGACGGATGAATGTTTTGCCTAAAACAGAAAATGCATTAATCTCCTGCATAAGATTAGAGCTGGATTAGGTCTATCTGATAAAGTTACAATGTTTCAAGCACCCAGATCCTAACACTAATGTTCCATTACATGTCTCACTTTAAGAACAATTAAAATTTTGACATTTGTTGTCTTGTACACATCTAAAAATGCTTAGTCACTCTAATGCTAATGCACATAAACATTCTTTTCTTTCATTTAATCACTGATAATGATTTTCCTAAAACTTCCAGTAGGTGCCTATTCCTATAGGAGTGATCAACACTGATAACATCCAGTGGGCAGATAACAATCAGATTGACTGCTCATCTCAAGTTATCCTTGTGCTGGTTTAGATCCTCATGTAAACTTTACCATAGACCTGTTTCACTTACCTCTTTATGTTCAAATTTAAATCCAGAGCCTTGAAAACTATATTGATACCCAATTCAAAGCAAAGACCCTAAAGTCTAGTACTTTGATGGCCCAGCTTTACATATTTTGAGGCACGCTTCAGGTATCCAGATGTGACACAGCAGCTCCGTACTTATTTGGAGGACCAGTATGTACTTGTGGACTTTATTACTGATTTAAATTAATCTAATTGCTGTGGAAGATCCACATGCCATAACTTCCTGAAGGACCGGTATTGCTGTCTCACCTCTTACCCCTTTGGTACTTTTTCTTTTGTAAGTGTGCTGGCAGTGGCTGCTGTGATTGTTAAAGAGTCAGTCATCCATTCACTCAAATAAATCAGCTGTTTTCATTGTAAATAATGTGAAAGTAATGCTGTCATTCAGATTTTTAATTGGCAAAGTACTTTCGGGATGATAAAGAGATAATTCATAAGATTGAATTAGATGGATGTCTCTAGCATTAAATTGCGAGAAATCCTTTTGCGTTTCCTAATTAGGGTGAATCCCTTTCTGTCTTCTCATTTACCATGAACTGGACTTTTTTCAGGAATGGCTGCTAAGGTACAAGTCTTCTTTTCAAATAATTCAAACTTTTCTTTTTAGGAAAACTTTTAATGTTTTTCATTAGCCATGTTAAACTATCCAGTTTCTTATATAATTAGTGTGGGTGTGCTAAGAGAAAATTCCCTAAAGGGACAGCAAAGTTGTTCATCTGTCCATGGCCTTAGCCACACCTTACTTTATGGGCAGTGTCTCTTGTTGCTAAACAATGGTATGCACAGTGCACTCTCCTGTAGTTTGTTTGCCATTTGAAATTTGAGCTGTTTCTTCTAGTCTTCTTCTATGCCTAGGTTTCATTCTTTCTCTATTTCATTTTCCATTTTGGCCTCTGTGTGTGTGTTTGTATGAAAAAGCCCTGCAGCAGACTTATGCTCTGTATTGGATTGTTATAGACCTTGTGCCCAGTGCTGCCAGCATAGGATGTGAGTGTTTGGTAGGCTAGTAAATGCTACATAGTTTTACTTACTTTACCCCTAACATTACTAGTGACTCAAGTTCAACAACACCCTAATATAACAGACGGTGCCAAAGATTAACTACTGCTGAGATGTAAGTATGGGTGGAAGGTAGTGTAAGATCACAGAATGTATTTCAGGAGACTCCCAAACCAATAGGTGGCTCCCTTATCCCCATTATAGGAAAATATGCAGGGAATAGCCTGGTACCTTAAGTGGAATGTAGAGTTCAGGAATGCAAGGACACATAAACACAATTCAGGGAGTTCTAAGAACATAGCCATTGACATTCCCAAGTAGGCCTGGGTAAAAAATATTGATTTTCCAATTAAACATTATTTTTCATTTAAATGATTCAATATCAATTCTTAAAGTCTCAAGACCTAATGATCTATATCTTGCTCTATTACTATATGTAAATTTTTGCTTGTTTTTGGTGTCTGATTCAGTAGATGTTGATAATGCGCCTGTTAAGGCTTTCTATGGAAAAAGAGTTTTACTACATGTACTTCGCACAAACTGGCATGTCCTCCTTAACTGAAATCAGCTTCTTCGACACTTAAATCAGATGTGTGAACTTACTACAGATTTAGACTGTGTGTTGGTAAAGCACAGCTGGATAAAAACAACGCCATATGTAAGCTGTGCAACTCAAAAGTTAAGTAAGGTGGTAATACAACAAATTTGAGAAGTCACTTATCCCGACTCACCCAGAAATCTCTCAGTCGACATCCAAATGAGTAGAGCCCAAATCCATACTGGAGGTGGCGTTTAGCTCCAATCTTAATTCATCTTGTGCCCAAGAAATAATCTATAGCAGTTTTTATCTGTAAAGATATGAAAACACTACGCTGTTGTTGGCAACGATGGCTTTCATCAAATGATACAGCTTTTGGAACTGCTGCATACTATACCAATAGAAAAGCAAATGAGTGGAGTCATTATACCTAAGCTTTATGAAGATCTTAAGCAAAGCATTGCCATGTCTTTAAGGTCAGTGGAGAGATTAACTTTAACTTGCAACAGCTGGACATCCAGGGCAGCTAATTTCTACATGATATTCATATATCATTACATTAAAAAATGACAGGGCGCCAGTGGAGGATATGTTTCATACAAGCATGCTTCATGCCAGTAACACCGGGAGCAACCTCGTGACTTATACAGTATGCAGAGATGCCGGCTGTTGTTCCAGAAACCTTTCTAGCATCTCCAATGCGCCATTTCTTTGCATGACCACATCAGTCTCAAATTTGTGTGTTGGCAAGTGCAATAAACATTGCTCCTGTTTTAGCATGTGGCTATAGTAACTGTATTGTTACAGTGGAGAATGTTTGCAACCCACCTCACCTACCTATGAGGACACATGAGCAACTGAATGTGTAAGTTGTAGAATTATAGAAAGACACAAATCTTCCCACTGTATCTTTAATTTCAGCAAATTCAAAATGAGTTTAAAATGTCCAATAGGGGAATAAATTTGGCTAATAGGTTACTAAATAACATATTTATTTTTTAAGAAACAATTTTTAATTATTTTTGAATAATACTATTTGCTAGATGATATAGGTATTTTATAAAGTAGATGTATTAAAACAAGGTGCCCCCCCCCCCCCTTTAATATGTGTGGACTCTGATGTAGTGATATGTTTGCTAAAGTATTGTGAATTTTGAACGAGTACAGTGCTGTCAAAAAGGTTTTTTTAATATTTTTTTCCGCATCTTGCAAATACTGATGTTAACTATTCATTATTATTCAAGTATTGATTCTTAAACATCATTCCATGCTTATGCATATGTTATGAAGACACTATGTAGACACCCTTCAAATATAGTGTTACTGAAATGTATCATATTAATGTTCTCAATACATAGTTAAGTAATCTCTAAAAAAAAAGCCAGCACTTCAAATATATCAGTGCGTGCTAATTAAATAAAGGTAAAATCAAAAATCAAATTGAATAAAGACATCAGTGCCAATGCCCAGCCATATTCCCAAGAGCATTCCTGCCCCCGTAAGAAATCTGCGGGCCTGTCCCAGAAGTAGTTCATGGGTGAGACTTAAAAGCCTCGCTTGGACACAAAACTAGTTTACTTTGGATTTTGGGAGAATTAGTGTAGCTGAGAGAAAAAGAGAGCTCAAATTATTATATACAGTACTCTTTTGGAATGACCGAGAAGTAGCAACCTGACAGACACACAGACATGTATCATTTTATTAAGGTGAATGGTGTGAAGTAACACCAAGCTATTTCATATACAAATATAGGGTACAACTTATTAATTGCACAAGTCACTTAGATGCCTTTAGCTTTCCTGGCCTTAATGAAATAAATCTGAAAATAAGAATAATATATTATTTTAACATGTATTATATTTTAATATAAGGAAATAAGTGCAGAAGACTTTGAAGAAAAGCTTGTAGATATATGCTTCAGAGTCCAATACTTCTGATTAACAACATATTACTCACAATATCTTTATGCTTTCAACATTGTTGATTAGTTTATTATTGATTTACCCAACACCAGGTATGAAATCAAAGAAAATGTGATTCTAATGCAGTGGACAGAACCTCGGGGGGGAAAAAACACATAAAAAAGGAGTTCAGCATCAATGTACCTAAATCACAATTGGAAATGCAGTTGCAAAGGTGAGCCACAAAAAGTGGGCCTCTGATATGGTCTGATGGCATCATTCATTATGTTTTAAACATCCAAACAGATTTGTATTTGAAGAAAGAAAAAATATATCTTGAGTCGAAAATGTTTGTAGCCAACTGTTAAACATGATGGAGAACCCTTGATAGTATGAGCAGTAATTATGTCAGATGATTATTCAGCATGTTTGTATGATGGCCAAGGAATATGAGCTTATTTTACAGGACCAGGTGTACATTGTAGTGGAAATACTGTTCCCTCATGATGTTCCCACATGCAAAGATGATAATACCCCAATACACACTGAAAAACTACTTCAAGAGCTGTTTCACGAACACTAGGAAGAATTTGTACACCTTGGCATACCCTATCACCAGATCGAAACATTACTGAACCTTCATGGGAATCTGAAAAGTAGATTTCCAGTTCCATCCCTCAAAGAACCGGATTCTTTTTACTTAAGGAATGGCGCAGTATTCTATTACTCACAGTTCAGGACATGTATGAGAGCAGGATAAACTGAAGCAGTTGAAAAGGCAAAGGGTAGACAGTAATCCTAATTAAATTTTTGATATTAATATTTTGTTGGGTGTTTTCTGTTATTTTCCCACCCCACTTGTGTTGATACTTCACAGAATTGAATTCAGCTTCATATTGGTTGCTTTCACTTTTTTACAATGACATACATTGACTTCTTTTCTAATAAATGGACTCCTTTCCAGATTTCCTAGTGTGGACGGTGTCTTCTAGTTGTTTTTTCCAATATCAGAAATTGTTTGCTTATTAGAACATAGGAGGTCTTCCTGCACCTGAAGATGCTGGATATAGTCTTTTGATTGAAAATGCTAGAGACTCTGTGTCAGCACGGCCAGGGTCTTTCAAAAGCAGTAACAGCTAAACAAGAAGATGAATTAAATTACTGGCGTAAATTGGATTCAGAGTATAAGACTGGATGCATTCAAACAAACAAGCTTGATAAACTGAATTCTCTCGTTTGTCTAATATCTTGTGTTAATTATATTGGAGGCAATGAGCCTTCCTAAACAGAAATGGCCTATCATGACATTAAGACTGCAACTTCAAACATTATGCTTCTGTAGAATGTAGTATGTGGTGACTTTTCATGGAAGTACACTGGCTGTAATGTGCAGCCTGCTACCGGTAACCTTTTTCCTCCTTACTATGTATGATCAGCACGATGGCGCAGTGGTAGCGCTGCAGCCTCGCAGTAAGGAGACCAGGGTTTGCCTCCCTGGGTGGAGTTTGCGTGTTCTCCCAGTGTCTGCGTGGGTTTCCTCCGGGTGCTCCGGTTTCCTCACACAGTCCAAAGACATGCAGGTTAGGTGTGTTGGCGATCCTAAATTGTCCCTAGTGTGTGCTTGGTGTATGGATGTGTGTGTGCTTTGTGGTGGGCTGGCACCCTGCCCAGGGTTTGTTCCTGCCTTGTGCCCTGTGCTGGCTTGGATTGGCTCCAGCAGACCCCCGTGACCCTGTGTTAGGATATAACAGGTTGGAAAATGACTGACTGACTATGTATGATAAATGTTAAATGTCAAGAACTAAGGTAAAATTATGGGACAATCAGTTCAATTTAGAATTTTTGTGCTAGACTTGATAAACATTTTAATAAGTTGAGAAATACATTTTGTCAAATCCAATTTCACAACTGAAAAACACACATTTGTTTATTTCTTAGAGGCAGTTAAATACCCTGACTAGATTTCTTAAATGACAGATTGTTTAAAGATTATACCTTCCCACTTGCTTATATTTTAACATTTTTTTCCTCTGTCTGTCTATTCTCTAACCTGCTTATCCAGTTGAGCACTGCAGGGAGCTGATGCCATTCCAGTAAGCATTTAGAGCAAGGTAGAAACCAACTCTGGACAGAGTATCAGGTTATCACTGAACAAATCAAAAGCTGGTGCCTAAGTTTTGTGAAGTGCTGATGGGATTTAACTGGATAAACTGGATATAAGAATGTTATATCATGTGATATTATGCTATTGTTGTTGCACATTAGCCAAAAACCAAACTTGCTACATCTCCGAATAATAATAATAAATTTGATTTATATAGCACATTTCCCTTGCTCAAAGAACTATACAAAAATTCTGAAAAAACAACAGGACATGTACAACATTGGATACAACTAATATCCACAAAAACACTAAATAAAGATAAATACAGGATTTACAAAGTATTGAAATAGAATAATTGACAGTAAACTGAAGTAAAATACAAAATACAAATACTAAAAGAAAACTGAAAAAAATAACAATTTGTGATAGAAATGCAAATCATTGATCACCTGGGCAGTGAGAGCAAATTGAAAGAATAGTCAATGTCTGGGTAAGTGCAATGCCTCCCTGAGCAAATGAGTTTTAAGTTGTTTTTTTTTAAAGGATGAATTGAGTAAGCTTATCTCATTAATTTCGGGCGATCATTCAAAGATAGGCGCTATACAGCTGAAAGCCTTGTCACCCATAGAGTGCAGATTAGTTTGGGGCATGATAAGATTGCCAGAGTCAGTGGACCTTAGTGGGTAGACAGGAGCATAGTGATGGACTGGTTACTGATGTAGTCTGTTGCAAGGCCATTTAAGTTTTATAGAGGTTATTAAAGAATTTTATACTCAGTCCTGTAAGATGCAGGGAGCCAGTGAAGGTGGAGCAGGATGTGTGCTATATGCTCACTCCTTCAGGTCTGTGATAAAGACTCTTGTAGTAACGTTTTGAACGAAGTGGATCTGTGATAACAGATTAGAAGGAGCACTTGCCAATTGTGAATTACAGTAGTCAGTGCGGGATATAATGAAAGCATGGGCAAGTTTCTCAGCAATAGAACAGGACAGGATATGTTATAGAAGTAGAAGTAAGAAAGATCCTTAATATGATTTATGTGGGTAGAATAAAGAAAGGAATGAGTCAAAAATGAGACCAAGATTCATGCAGAAGAAGAATGTCCAATTACATAATCTCTAAGAGCATCTTAAGCTGCTCATTAGTGCCAAATAACATGACTTAAGTTTTGTTCAAATTCAATTACAAAGAGTTATGTTTATCCAAGTTTTAATTTCACTGAGGCAAGTTGTGAACTAAGAAAAGTCTTGGGAACTTTCCCTTTTAACACTACAACAGATCTGAGTATCATCCACATTAAACGATACCCAGTCTAAAGCTTTGAATAATATGGCTAAGGGGAAACATGTAGCTACAGAAGAGAGGGCTGAGCACAGAGCCAGGGGGAACAACTTGTGGCACTGAGCTGAAGCTCCTGTTGCCAAAACTAACAGACTCTTGCCTATCACTTAGGGTAGGACTTAAAACACTGGAAGACAGTGCCTGAGATGCTCAAAATGTTGTCTATTCTGGACAGTAGAATATCATGGTTGACTGTATCAAATGCTTCACTGCAGAATGAATGTACAGTACTGGTTTGCCCGGACTCTGCTTCCATAAGCAAATCATTAGTTACCTGAAGCAGAGCAGTTTCACAGTGCTATCTATCTATCTATTGTGGTGGATGACTGGGATGCCCCTAAAATGAAAGGTCTGGGGGAGACAGCATATCCAGACCATTACCTCCCCCAGAGCGCTAGAGGGCAGCCCTTTGGAGCGTGGAAGCTCAACCCTGCTGTGGCCCGTGGTCACCACCTGGAGGTGCCTGGAGAACTGCTGAGCCCTTGTTTGCAGCACTTCTGCCACACCCGAAAAGAGAAAAGGACAGTGAACCATGCACTTTGGTTCTCTGTACTGTGCTGTGCTCTGGGGAGTGAAGAAAAGAGCTTCCCCCATCTTGAATAAAAGGGTGTCATGTGCTGCATATGTGTTTCTGCCTGTCTGTGTCGGGTTAGGGTGGCTGTATGCACCCCGGTGGTCCACACCATCCATCCATCCATCCATCTATCTATCTATCTATCTATCTATCTATCTATCTATCTATCTATCTATCTATCTATCTATCTATCTATCTATCTATCTATCTGTTTTCTGCAGGGCTGATTTATAGTGGTCAACAAGATTTCATAACCATTGCTTTAATCTCCCTTCTTTGCAAATCCAGGAGCAAGTAATTATTGTTATCTCTGTGCTCAAGTGGTCATTCATATGGGCCCACTTCAGTATGGATATGGGGAAAAGTAGGGAGTGAAGCAATCAACTCTTGTGCTTTTAGATGTAATTGGAAGACATTTGGATGAAAGCATCACTTATGTGGAAGTTACAATTATGGATTTTTAGCACTATCTAAAAACATTTAATCTGAAATTGTCTTTGTAGTTTAAATGTCAGTATTTACTTGGTTTTATATATTGTAAAGTCTTTAAGTACTGCACCAAAATGGTCAATGTAATTATACAGTATATTACACATATGCAATATATATACATTGTATGGCCAAAAATATATTCTGTTTGGGAGTTTTAGCTTCATCCATTGCTAACAGGTGCATAAAATCAAGCATATAGTAATCCAGTCTCCATTGACAAATATTCACAGTAAAATGGGTCATACTGAGGAGCTCAGTACCTTGAAATTTGGTATTGTCACAGGATGCCACCTTTGCCACAAGTCAGTACATGAACTTTCTGCTCTGCTAGATCTACCCTGGTCAACTGTAAGTGCTATCATTGTGAAGTGAAAGCATTTATAAGCAACAACAGCTCAAACACAAAGTGATAGACCATGCAAACTCACAAAGCAGGGCCAGGGGTGCTGAAGCACATAGCGCATACAGATCGAGTTCCAAACTACCTCTGGAAACATCAAGAGTGAAACCAAAGGGCCTAGCCCAAATCCTAAAAAAAAGCCTATCCCAGACCATTTTCCATTGTTCAACAAACTTTACAGTAGCCACTATGCAGTTCAGAAGATAGAATTCTCCTGGCAACTGTGAAACCAAGATTAGTCCATTAAACTGTCAGATAGTGAAATGTGATTCATTACTCAATAGAACATATTTACACTGATTTCCTGAGTCCAATGATGGTGTGCTTCACATCACTCCAGTTGATGCTTGGCTTTGCACAGCTTAGCCCTGTGAGTCTTTGAAACCCATTTCATGAAGTTCCCAATGCACAGTTCTTGTGAAGGGTACTGTAAATGCTACAGCATACAAAGACATTTTAGACAATTGTGTGCATTCAATTTTGAGGCAGCAGATTGGAGAAGGCAATCTTCTGTTCCAACATAACTGTGTCTCTGTGCTCAAAGTCAGGTTCATAAAGACATATTTACTGTGGAGGAACTCAGGTTTCCTGACTTCAACCATATTGAACACTCTTTGGGAAAAGTTCGTACACCAGTTCCAAGCCAGGTTGTCTCATTTTACATTGGTACATGACCTCAGAAAATGCTGTTTTCGGTGAATGTGCATAAATATATATATATATACTGTATATATATATATATATATATATATATATATATATATGTGTGTGTGTATATATATTATATATATATATATATATATACTACCTGCGTGGAGTTTGCATGTTCTCCCCGTGTCTGCGTGGGTTTCCTCCAGGTACTCCAGTTTCCTCCCACAGTCCAAAGACATGCAGGTTGGGTGCATTGGCGATTCTAAATTGTCCCTAGTGTGTGCTTGGTGTGTGTGTGCGTGTGTGTGTGCGTGCCCTGCGGTGAGCTGGCGCCCTGCCCAGGGTTTGTTTCCTGCCTTGTGCCCTGTGTTGGCTGGGATTTGCTCCAGCAGACCCCCGTGACCCTGTAGTTAGGATATAGCGGGTTAGAAAATGGATGGATGGATGGATGGATATTGGATATATTATCCATTATGCAAAAACTGCAAAAGTTTTAGGCAGGTGTGAAAAAATGCTGTAAACAAAGAATGCTTTCAAAAATGAAAGTGTTAATCATTTATTTTCATCAATCAACAAAACGCAGTGAATGAACAAAAGAGAAATCTAAATCAAATCAATATTTGGTGTGACCACCCTTTGCCTTCAAAACAGCATCAATTCTTCTAGGTACACTTGCACACAGTTTTTGAAGGAACTCGGCTTGTAGGTTGTTCCAAACATCTTGGAGAACTAACCACAGATCCTCTGTGGATGTAGGCTTCCTCACATCCTTCTGTCTCTTCATGTAATCCCAGACACACTCAATGATGTTGAGATCAGGGCTCTGTGGGGGCCATACCATCACTTGCAGGACTTCTTGTTCTTCTTTACGCTGAAGATAGTTCTTAATGACTTTGGCTGTATGTTTGGGGTTGTTGTCCTGCTGCAGAATAAATTTGGGACCAATCATATGCCTCCCTGATGGTATTGTATGATGGATAAGTATCTGCCTGTATTTCTCAGCATTGAGAACACCATTAATCCTGACCAAATCTCCAACTCCATTTGCAGAAATGCAGCCCCAAACGTTCAAGGAACCTCCACCATGCTTCATTGTTGCCAGCAGACACTCATTATTGTACCGCTCTCCAGCCCTTTGACGAACAAACTGCCTTCTGCTATAGCCAAATATTTCAAATTTTGACTCATTAGTCCAGAGCACCTGCTGCCATTTTTCTGCACCCCAGTTCCTATGATTTCATGCATACTTGAGTCGCTTGGCCTTGTTTCCAGGTCGGAGGTATGGCTTTTTGGCTACAACTCTTCCACGAAGACCACTTCTGGCCAGAATTCTCCGGACAGTAGATGGGTGTACCTGGGTCCCACTGGTTTCTGCCAGTTCTGAGCTGATGGCACTGCTGGACATCTTCCGATTTTGAAGGGTAATAAGCTTGATGTGTCGTTCATCTGCTGCACTAAGTTTCCTTAGCTGACCACTGTGTCTATGATCCTCAACGTTGCCCGTTTCTTTGTGCTTCTTCAAAACAGCTTGAACAGCACATCTTGAAACCCCAGTCTGCTTTGAAATCTTTGTCTGGAAGAGACCTTGCTGATGCAGTATAACTACCTTGTGTCTTGTTGCTGTGCTCAATCTTGCCATGATATGAAACTGTCTTCCACAACCTCACCTTGGTAGCAGAGTTTGGCTGTTCCTCACCCAGTTTTAAGCCTCCTACACAACTGTTTCTGTTTCAGTTAATGACTGTGTTTCAACCTACGTGTGACATTGATGATCATTAGCACCTGTTTGGTATAATTGGTTGATCATACACCTGACTATAATCCTACAAAATCCCTGACTTTGTGCAAGTGTACCTATAAGAATTGATGCTGGTTTGAAGGCAAAAGGTACTAACACCAAATATTGATTTGATTTAGATTTTTCTTTTGTTCGCTCACTTTGCATTTTGTAAATTGATAACAATAAACAATCATTATTTATATTTCTGAAAGCATTCTTTGTTTACAGCATTTTTTCACATCTGCCTAAAACTTTTGCACAGTACTGTATATATATATATATATATGTATATACACTGACCTGCCAGGGCCATCACTGAGCCCCAAACCCCAGACACAACTGCGTAACCACAGTCCCAGGTTCAAGTGAACTAATTTATAAAAACAAAGTACCTTCCACAGATCACATTTTCCAGTTACAGCATAATACAGTTCTTTTTGTCTTTTATTCTTTCCCTTTCTTTTCTTCACTCCTCCTTTCACTCCTACAAGCAAGCATTGTCCTCTTCACCCTGACTCCGAATCCCTGTGTAAGATGAGGATGGTGTGAGATGACCCAGGAGTACTTCTTGTGTCAGAACATTACAAGGAGCAAGCACTCCTGGCTAAGGTTGGTGCCCAGCGAGTCCATGAGTGGTAACAATGGCCCAGGAATGCTGCCATCCAGCATGTTGGGGGAGCCTGAAATTTCGGAATTCTGTTTCCCCCAGCCTCCTGGTTAGGAAAGGGAACATGGTTCATCCAGGCCAGGATGTCAGTCTGTCCTGCTATCCATCACTATGTATATACAGTATGTATATGTATGTGTGTGTGTATATATATATATATATATATATATATATATATATATATATATATATAAAATAGTATATTTTATAGATCTTTTAGGTTAAAGGATATTGACTAATAACCATCTCTCTCTCTGATTTATTATGCTATTGATATAAAGTCTGTCACGTGCCTGAATTGCAAAATCAATGCAGGCACTTATCCTAATACTATCAGTACACTGGTTTTTAAACTTCCATGTTTTAAATCTAAGGAGTTGTGACTAGAGTGTAAGTAGGACCACGTAGAAAAGTAAGTTGCCATTAAATGAACAAGTAACTTGCTTTAAAATATTTTGAGCAATTATTAGTTCAAATTTAAGTTTTAACTGTGAAATTACCTGTAATTAATAACCTCTCTTTTAATCTTACTTTGGGGTTGTAGAATGCAGAAGCCCATCTTGGAAGTATTTGGTACACAATGGAAATCAAGTCTATAGGTTATTCAAAACAATACTTGATTTGTTAATAAAAAAGAATGTGTACTCTAGAAATTGCATTGTTTTGTTATAAGGTCTCCACTGTTTTACAGATGACTACCCAAAAGTGCAGTTACATTTTCTTTGATTTCTTGGCCTGGGAATAGCAGTGCTGATGAAGAGTGAAGGTTTGCTGAACTTGTTAATCAGGTAAGTAACTCATAAATGTCATTTTACAGTCTCATTTAGGTGATGTTCTTACATGGGCTGATAAGAGGAAAGCTAAACAAATGTTTTAGGACCAGGCACACCCATTGTACACATTACTTCAACCTCATCCTGTTGTTTAGAGATTTTTTGTTCTCTTTGCCTGGAAGAATTGTTTCAAGAAATCATTTACTCACACCTTAATTTGTATTTTGAACAAGAGTTGTGTGACAATGTTAAGGAAATACTTAATCAGGAGCCTTACAAATGTACATCCGAGTGATTTATTTATTTTTATTTAATGTTTACAATCTTCATATTTGCTTATATATCAAAGAATCTAATGAAGTGGTAATACATTTATTTTATATATAGTAAATATAATTCACAATAAAGTTTCTGTTTTTACAAGAAGTTGGTTTATGCAGTATGTTGCAAAGTGTCAACTTCCTCTAATAGGAGCAGCTTTTGTTTCTGATGGTAAAGGCGTTGCCTTTTTTAAAATTAAAAATGTGAAAAAGGATAAATCTTGATTAACCAGTTAAATTGGCATCTGCACTCTACAGAATAAACTCCTTTAAAATGTCACGTGAAATATGATTCATAGAAATAATTTCTTAACTAGCTATATTAAATCATTAAGAACTTTTTTGTGGTGGAGGTCAGTGATGCTTTTGGCATGAAAATTCTGCTAGGGTCAGACTTGGGAGAGAGAGATGCTGTGAGGAAGAGTGGAGCCATCCTGTGAAGCCAAGCAGAAATGGTTTGTGTGTGTGTTTGTGTGTATGTGTATGTTAAAGGGAGGGAGAGGAGGTCAAGTACTTACAGAGCAAAACTTACAAAATTGGCCCTCTGTGTAAACCCATTGGACTAGATATGTTTTGGATAGGTTCACAGAGTTGGGCTAAGTTATGCAGATAGTGTTGCCTTTGACCCTCAAGTGAGTGGTGTGAGGTGGAGCTGGTGGCATGAATGATCATGCAGTGGATGCAGGAGTAAAATACCATTCAAGCTACATGGATGGACTCGTGGGAGATCAGAGTTGTGGTAGTGACACTGGAGGATAGCGGAGAAAGATAGCCTCCAGAAAATGTCACGTAAGGAAACAGCACTGTGTTTCACAATATATTAGGCTACCAGCTCTAGTGATGACAAAATATTAGTCAAATAGCTGCCACATATGAAGATCTATCAAAATATTATCATAATAATAATAATTCATTACATTTATATAGCACTTTTCTCAGTAGTCAAAGCGCTATCCACACAGGGAGGAACTGGGAAGCAAACCCACAATTTTCCACAGTCTCCTTACTGCAAAGCAGCAACACTACCTCTGCGCCACCTGTGAGGACGTCATACAGTACAACAACCAAAGGACAGCATTAAAAGATATTCTCAACACCAAAATTAGAAATTCAAATGAGTTACCTTAGATTTCCAATTATTTATTTGGTGGAGGGTCACATAGTCTTGGGAGAGACATCATTAGAAAGGTAATGGGCAAAGTGCTAAATCATGTTGTTCTGTTGTAATTGATGTCTTTAGTATTTTGTGGAAATTCATGAATGGATTGTTGCCATCAATTTTTGGGATTTTTTGACCCAAGGAATGTGATTCTGATGGTTATTTCCCTTTTTAATTTTAATAATAACGTTCAAATCATGACAACAGATCAGATTTTGGTTCTGACCCCAGCACATCTATGCTCCGTGGTCCAAATATATTATTAGCAAAACTAATATCAGTTCTAACTTGCTACAAATAAATATAGTATAAATGTTCACTAGCTAGTAAAGGCTGAAAGTGGATGGCATATCACCAACTAGACATATCAGGTCTTCTTGCCTTTAATTTGATGGTTTCTTCCAGTTTCCAAATATTGTTATAAAATTTAAAAAAAAACAACACCAAGGACATAGTATACTGGAAACAGGTTAATTCTTAGCCATTTTAATTTAATATATTTTCTCAAAAAGTTAAAGTATAGTGCTATTGACAGCAACCTCTGTTTCATGATAAATGCAAAATGACTGGAAATGGTTGCAAACTTTCAAAAATACTTTGAACAAGGTTTATATACCCTTTCATTTTTGAAAGACTTTTACATTCATTTTTTGAAAAGGGAACTTTTCATATGCAGTAAAGCTGAAGCTCCCATGAAATGGTTGGTTCCTGATGTTTAAAGGAATATAATAAGTGTTCCAGATATGATATTCATCAGTTGATTAATTTATTAAGCATGCATTCCTTAGACACATACACCTATGCCGATAGACTCATACACACAAACAGATCACTCCAGAAATGGTCAGATCATGTTATTGGCCATTAGCACTTACATCACTGATTGAAGGACATTTTTTAATCATATGTCACAAGGCTACCCAAATAACATTCATACTGAAAATCGCATAAGTGTTTCTTGTGTATATCACCAGTTCTTGCATTTATGTACTCTATGTAGTTGCTTACTCTGTCTTTCCTTGATACCATATGGCTGTCACAAGTTTTTGGGAGACATACAAATAAGAATTTGACTCCATTATATACAGTACATATGACAATATATTTGAACTTGAAGTTGAAGTAAGAATGTACAAATCGATTGAAGCATCAAAGCTAAAATGTCAGATGTTTTCTCCTTCACTACATACAAAGAAAGGGAAAATAAAAAGTATAGAATTTCTATTTTGCCATATTTTTTATTTAGATGAATTTCACCATACCCTGCCCTCGCACGTCCAGGAAAGGCTCCATTCCCCAATTCCTCTAGATTACATGTGTATAGGTAATAGATAAATGGATTGCTTAAATATCCAAACGTGAAATGTAAGGTTAAGCCTGCATGGACATAAAGTGAGCGTGAAATTCCTGCAAAGAAAGCTCTCCACCTTGACTGAGGATTAAATCACACCCCACATTCTGTGAGAAGGCAACACTTATAAATTTTATGATCTTTCCATCTGAATTGTTAACAGAACAAATAATGGAAGTGAGAGTTGGAACTAAAGTTCAAAGTAGATAATGAGAAACATGATTCATGTGAACTTGTTAATTTATAGTTATAAAACTCTCTTCATCAGTTCAACTATTTTCTAATCTGCTTATCATTTTCAGGGCTGTGAGGATGTGGAGCCTAAAAAGAAGGCTCTAGACATAAGGAGGAAGTCAGTCTTGGATGAGTTACCAACCCATGTATGGAGCACTTACTCACAGTGAGCCAATTTCAAGCTACCAATACATGTAACCTTTATAAACTCCAAACACAAATATTTTTCTACCTGTTGTTAAATATTTGATAAAGAGCTTGATTATTCAGCTGTGGGCATTTACTTAAATTAATCTACACTCAATGATTTATGGTGTTTATTTTATTATGAATTCACAATACTTAAAATAGATTATTCCTCTGTAATAAAATGCAACCTCGCACTAAAGCAGGGGTTTCAAACTCAAGGCTCGTGATAATGCGGTCTGCTTCATCTTTATTCAAAACATGTTACAGCAGGCCTCCATAACTGCTAGTTTTCTCAAATGTCTCCTTTAATGTTCAGTTAAGCAAGTTTGTTTTTTTATCTTATTTTGGATACATATATATTGTTGTATTGTTGTATATATTGTTCATTCCATTTGGTACTTTATTTTGCAAGCACTGTGCAGTGCTATTCCAAGCAGTTTTAGTAGGATTGTATATAAACCTGTACAACTGAGGTACAAAAATACTTAAAGACTGAAATGGTCAGCATACACTTTACAACCTTGGCATTCTTTGAATTGGGCATATAATAACATATGTATTAGCCCTGTTTTATATTATTATTATTAGTTCAGAACAAGTTTCTCTATGAAACAATACAGCAGTCATTTATGTGGTTTATATATATATATATATATATATATATATATATATATATATATATATATATATATATATATATATATATATATATATATATATGCACCCCAAATATATTAATCATAAGGACACACATATTATATAACTCTCAGCAGCCTTATCAATGGGGAGTGAACTAGCCCTAACAACTGATTTAAAACTAATTGTTTCCAAGTTCACACATTTAAATCTCGACTTGATATTATTTTGAACAATGTTGGTGAATAGGATTGTTGTTTAGCATAATGAGCTGAATGGCCTGTTCTCATAAAATTGGTTGCAATGTTCCAAAGATGAAGTCAAGTGAAAAGCAGTTTTGAATTTCAGTGAATAGTATAGTACTAGGGTGTTGTACCATGTTAGCCATTATGAATGTAGAGAAAAGCCAAGCAAATTGACACCTTTTATTGGCTAACTAAAAAGATTACAATATGCAAGCTTTCGAGGCAACTCAGGCCCCTTCTTCAGGCAAGATGAATCTTGCCTGAAGAAGGGGCCAGAGTTGCCTCGAAAGCTTGCATATTGTAATCTTTTTAGTTAGCCAATAAAAGGTGTCACTTTGCTTGGCTTTTCTCTACAGTGAATAGTACATTAATAATTGTAAATTACTTTAATTAAACATCATTATTTTATTCTGTTTGTAAAATGTAACTACCATTAAGAAATGTATCTATTTATTAAGTTATATTATTGTACTTATATATTTTATTTGTGTTTATACATTTTGTAAATAATATATACTCATTTCTAAAATTCTAAGTTAAATTTACCTTCATTTACCTAATAGTGGCGGTGTTTAGAATATATGATAGTGATGAGCAAAGAGGTACCTGTGTACCTTGTTTGTAAAGAAAATGTGGCAGGAGTAGTTTGGATATGTTTCTGCCAACACTGGTTTTATAAAGTGTTATTTTTGGTCCTCCATAAAATTGAGTTGTACACCTCTTCCCTAAAGCCACTCAGAGTTGTGTGTAAGGAAATGCCTGTAAACTGCAGTTTGTCTGACCTCTAGTGGTAGGTAAGTGGTTTCAGATGCTCGAATATTGTACACTACAACTGAAATTAGTCTTGCTGGGCAATGGAAAGATGTCATTTTGCTATTCCTTACTGCGTGTGTGTAGGTCTGCTTTCTTTGGGATTACATGAGCCAGGTGTTAATGTTGCTACTCCACTGCTTTACTGCTTCCACTTCAGGGCCACCATGTAATTTATTCATTTGGATGAACATTCAAAGTTGGGCTGCTGCAATAGTAACCAACCTCTGCCCACAGTACAATTGCTTAAATCAAATATTTGAGAAAATTTTTAAAAAGGTGGGTTTGCATTCGTACAGGCCAGGCTATTTCATTAACTTGTGTGTTCTGCTATCAAAAAACAAAATAAAAATTGTTATCAAGAATAACAAATAATAAGTAAAGTATGACACACAAGGAAATAAAATGACTGGTGTATTGCCCAGTAATAAATGTAAAACAACCTCAAAACAAAATAGTTCTGTCTTAAGCATTTAATAGTTCTGTCTTAAGCATTGTTTCATTTTCTCAATCTGCTTTTTCCAAAAAAGGGTCATGGCAGTCCACATTCAATCAATAAATAACTCTGGTTAGGTACCAGTTAGCTACAGAGCACACTTCTGCATTGCTTTAGAGTTACCAACCAAGCTTACCTGCACATCTTCGAGATTTGGAGAGAAACCACAATACCCAAGGTAAATGGAAACCATAAAATTCCACCAAAACTGTGGGCATGCCAGGACTCAGGAGCAGAGAGGCAGCAGTGAATCATCAATGCACTACTCTCCCACTGTTCCAACACAATTTTACTCTAGATGAAATTAAGAAACAGTGTCACAAGTCAAAAGCCTTTGTTTAACAAGGTATCACATATGAACATAGGAGCAAGACAAAGATACGCTAGTCCTGTGTCCAAAAATATTGCATTTAAACTTTTAACCATGACTATGATACCAACAGTGCAGTCTCCTAAAATGTTAGGCTGGCCCTGGATGAGTGACAGTAAAGCCTTCCAGTTGGAGGCTGTAACTAAGCCTTGCCCTGGGGTTTTTATTTCTTCCTCCTTTCTGTTGTTTTTGACAGCAACACATGAATAAAAGGGGAAATGAAAAACAGTAAAATATGCCTGATGAGCTTTAACTTCAGAATGGTCACAAAAGAGGCATAACCACTTCTAAAGAATATCTAAACCCACACGTGCAAACCCAGAAAGCATCTGATAAAACAAATAAGAATGTCTTGACTAATATAAACAAGTGAATGGAGAATGGAAAATGAACATTTAAAACCTGCTGTAAAACAGTAAGCAGTAACAGTCAATCAGTTTCTCATTCATTTATCCTGAAGAAAATGGCTTATAAATCATGTTTCAAAGAAGATTCACAGCTACTTTTTAATCTTGCATACTAATGAATTTATTCTCCAGTGGAGAAGAGCTAAACCATGAGAGTAAATTTATTGCTTCTAACCTGAAATAAGGTGTGTTTCCTATATTTACATAACATTCTTCAACTTACTTAATCCAGTTATAGGTGCAGAGCAAGAATCAAAATGAGAGAGTGCCAGTCCATCAAAGGGTCCTCTCTCTCTCTTTCTCTCTTCTTCTTACACACACATACCTGCTAATACTGGGCCAATTTTTAATCATCATTTAACCCTACTGGTACACCTTTGATGTAGTGGGAATACCCTGAAGAAAACTCACACAGATACTGTATGTGAATAACATGCAAACTCCACACAGGCAACTGCAGGGCACATGATTCAAACCATGAGGCCACAGTGCTAATAATATCACCACCATGCCACTCCTTTGCTGTATTTGTTTGTTTTCATATGATAGCCATACCAGTATTCTGATTACTCATTGTTTCCAGTCACCTTAGTTATGAACTATGTTCTTTAAGTACCATATCTGAATTGTGAATGTCCAGACATGGCACGTTCCCCCTTTAAATGGAGCCAACAATAAAACATGTGGTAGAAGTTTAGTGGGGACAATATTAGACTTGACCAGGGAAGAAATATGTGGACATTGCTTATAGTTAGTGCAAAAAATTAAAAACTTCAATTGCAAACTTGCCACACCCCAAATTTTCTTGAATTCCAAATTTTCTTTTTCATATTCAGAAAGCTGATGAGCTTTAACTTCAGAATGGTCATTTCAACATACAGTTTGAAATGTTATGTAGGAGTCCAAAGAAGCACTAGTCCTCTGAATATAATGCTCTTTATGTTATGTTGTAGCTGTCAGGAATGAGCTATGGCTCTGCCTTCCTTTCATCTGCCTAATGTCTCAGGTCCTTCCTATTTGGGTCTGTTGCATGGCAACACTTGTTATTCACCAGTCAAAGATGAAGGGGTTGGAGACATAAAAAGCAGAGCCTAGGATAATGAGCTATTATAGAATTTTCATTTCAGTTTTTTTGTAATAACTATTTAGAGCACCTTTTCTTCGAGTGGTCTTGTTCAGTGTGCGGCCGATTTTACTTTCAGTTTGCTTTGTACATTTGATTTGAATTCCCATTTTTAGTCCATTGTATATTTTGCTTTTTGTTTATGATTTTGGAAAACCTTTGCCTTTGACTTTGCCACTTTGTTTTATGACCTCCTGCTTAAATTCTGGACTTTGTTTTCTTATATTACTTAATATGTGTGCTTCTTCAGGAGTTAAATAAATCTGCATTGTTATTTTGGTGTGCCCAGTCAGTTGCATTCTAGATAGATAGATAGATAGATAGATAGATAGATAGATAGATAGATAGATAGATAGATAGATAGATAGATAGATAGATAGATAGATAGATAGATAGATAGATAGATAGATAGATAGATAGATAGATAGATAGATAGATAGATAGATAGATAGATAGATAGATAGATAGATAGATAGACTGGGAGTAAATAATTCACCACAAATATTATAAAACTGTATCCATTCAACTTTTTAAAAATACCATTTACTCTAAGATCCCCATTCCTCCTGATATCTGCCCCAGATTTACAGAGAAGTAGAACATGACCATTTCCAATGCAATAATCAACAATGTCCTGTTCATGACCCCAGTAATGAGTGTTGTTACAAATGTCACATCCAAACAAAAGGCCCTTCCCCTTGTTTTATTCACCCTTGGCTTTCGCCCATCATTTAAGCAAACCAGTGGATATTACTCCACAATCCCTTCCACAGACTTCACATAAATTGATTGTGTTATCCCATTGACTACATAGTGCATTAAATCACCACACAATATACTGTATTATCACCTGAGTAACCTCCTGTCAGTTACTATAACCCATCAACTGTTACCTTCTTATATGTACTGTATAATAGAAATTCACAATATTTATACCACTCCTCATCTAAGTCAACATTTTTGCTGCCATACATTCAGACTCTTTAGAGATTTGTAGAACAGTGATCAACACTTTTTTCACATATTTCCTGTATCCTATCACACCTTATCACTTCATACTCAGGGCTTTTAAAAGATAATTAATTACAGTATGCAACTAAGTCTCTTGAGCATAACATCTTGTGAAATATTCATGCCTAAAACATAATAGTTTAAATTCTAGTACATCTACCAATGAACTTCTAGCAAATAGAATGCCATAAGGAAAAAAAAATTACGCCTTATCCAGGAGATGAAACCAAAAATAGTAAATCAAAACAATAAGCATATGCATTGGACAGAAGAACAAAGAAGGTCAAGCAACCTGACTCAAAACACTAATCAATAATCATTGTCAACAGAAAATGAGCAAAGACATAACTCCCTAAAATGTTTTGAATTTTGAAACTAATTTCACCAAGCTGTAGTAGTCAATGTTGGATGCAACAGTCCCCCCACTAACCCCGAGTATGTAACACTGATCCTAGTAGTGCCTAAAAATTAGCAGACGTACATTTAAACACAAAACAACCGCACAGAAGGAAAATGGAAATGAGTGTATTTACAGTACGTCTTAAAGGTAATGTCTTTTTTATGGACTATTAATACTTAACCTGCACTGTATGTAATATGTCTGCCTACACCAATATTACCCTGAGTGCTGTGTAATTGATGCAAACAAGAAGGACTAACAAATCCATCGACTTTTCAAATCCAATACATTTCATCAAAGTCCCCAAACATTTCAGCAATTTTGCCAGACTTCAGGCAAAACAAATTCAGCGAGGTCTCCTTTTCACTAACAATGAGATTTTAATTACAATTACACTTTATAGTAATGACATTAAAATAAAAAATATGAGTGCAAAATATGTGCAGAATACAATATCATAAAATAATTTTGTAAAAATAAAATGACTCCTTAAACCACTTCATGAACCTCGTCTGGCATAATTCTAGACATTAATACATACCTAGTCACAACATCTACTACAATTTTCAGTCTATCTAATTTTCTTCCACCAGAGTATCTCTATTTACAATTACACTCACAAAAGCAAAAAATCAATATTTTTAATAATCAATATATCTTTTTAAACTTCACCAATCATGTTTTCCAAATTCACAACCTTATTCAAATTCTATAATAATCCATAACTCATATAGCCAACATTATGCGTTTCTCCACAGTTACAACTCTTAATCTTGGATTCTTTTTCACATTTTCCATATTCATGATTACCACTGCATTTTGAACATCTCACTTTTACTTTGCAATATGCCAGAGAGTGTCCAGAGCTTTGGCATTTAAAACATTTTAAGGTGGTGGTTCATTTTCTATGAAGGAGAAACTAATACATCTAAAACACTTTTATTGATCGAACCTTCTACCAATCCACGCTGTACCTGGGCTAAGGTAAAACATGTCTTTAGTCTTTGCAGATGCCAACCTGTGGTTAATGTGCCTGCTCAAGAGACCACAAGTTCCTCTTTTAACAGGTTCTAATCTGTTACATGGTGAGCAGAGTGAGCATGCAAGTTCTTTTCTATTACCTGGAAAGTTACAGTGGAAAGGTTTTTTTTCTAAATGCTAAAACATGCTTTGAATAGCAGTAGAGTGGTCTGTCATAATAGGAAGCATGCCAAACAATTGTTAAAATCCAAAATCCATCCTTATGTCATCCACTCTAATTTTTATAATCCTCACTAAGGACTACTCAGCTAATCTTACCACCATCAAGATTCTTAACCTATAACATTTAGTGCCACTTGTTTTGGTCATTACATTTAATTAATACTCTGCTGTTAGAAGGCAAACTGCTGAATCCATATTTCCAGTTTCTTTCTGAATTGTTTTGTCAGTTAAATTGGATGTTACCTTTTATTAGCATTTCCACAGCGGTTATGATCACTTTAATTTTTAGGACACTTCTTTCTCCAATATGAATAACTTTAACTGGACAAACATCTGCATGTGAATCTGAATGCCCATGACTCCTTCTGTTGATGCAGGCCGAGCACCATTTGGTTCCTTCACTCCCCATCTAAACTTCACACCTAATTCTTAATTACAGCCAATGTGAATTGACCTCTTTCTGGGTTCAACATCACTCCTCTTTATTTTAAACTCCAATTGTTCCAGCTCAGTATCATCCTGCCCAAGAGTCACTTTTAAACCCCAGGTAATAAATATACTCAGATTTACTTCCAGTCCTGTCAGAAGCACTTCTGAGCCACAGGCCAGCCTTCTCCTTGAAGAAGGACACCAGGTCAAAGCTGCATCTGTTGGAACCTACTGTTCTAGATACCTAAGACCAATATATACACAATATCCAGCAGGGCTCTAAGCATACGTCATGGCTGTTTACTGTATCATCTTGGCTGATGCTAACACTGTTTAAACATGAATGTGATAATGGTCCCCCTTTTATTACAGAAGCTATTTTATTATAGTCAGGAAGAACTGAAGCACATTAATTGGTGAACTGTAAAATATGCAGAGGCCCGCAGGGATACGAACGTTCATTCAAATTTTCAAAATATAACTGGACTTTGAAGGCCTTATTAGATTATCAGAGGAAGGGAACTGAAGTGAGAAAGGTAATAAAAAATGCAGAGGACAGTTTGGTGGCATTTCTTTAAGTCACTTGTAAGAGCAACAAGCCTCGGTGTAGTCTGGAGAATGTTGAAGAGAATAAATATCTGGAATTAATCAAGTATATCAAATCAAGTCCAAATAGGATTAATATTTACAAAATATTATCAGCTTTGGTAGAGAATGGGACTGTGGCTGTTACTTATGAGGAACAACCAGAGTGATAGGTGAATGCTTTTTCAAAAATTCATAGTTGATACTTTAATAATTCATTACATTTATATAGCACTTTTCTCAGTACTCAAAGCGCTCTCCACACAGAGAGGAAACGGGAAGCAAACCCACAATCTTCCACAGTCTCCTTACTACTTTCACAGAAGTTAATTTGAGAGTATACTAGATGACAAGTTCACCCTGTTTGAACTCAAATTAGCTATTAATAATCCTAAGAATACAACTCTGGGCCAGGATATGATTTCTTACCAAATGGTTAAACGTTTACCAGATGTAGCATTAGTTGCTTTATTAGAAATGTATAATGAAATTTAGAGGCAGAGGGTTCTTCCTGGAGACTGGAAAAAGGCAATCATACTTCCATTTTTGAAACCTGGAAAAGACCCATCTCAAGTAAATAGCTACAGACCTATTGCTCTTACATCTGGTTTATATAAATTGATGGAAATAATGATAGTGGCTAGAATGACATATATTTTAGAAAAGTGAGGATTGGTAAGTTCTTATCAGTGTGCTTCCACATTTAATGCATTGGAATGTTTAGGGAATGATATAAAAAAAGCTTTTATGGTAAAGGAGTCAGTGGCAGCAGTTTTTCTACAAACAGAAAAAGCATGTGATGCATTACAGATGGAATGTCTGTTAATTAAACTCAAAATAATGGGTTTTGAGGGTCAGTTTTATAATTAATATTGGATTTTTAGTTTGGTTGCCCATTTTGAGTAAATGGTGGATGTGAATTGTTATCTGAGTTTATTGCAGATAGTGAAACCTCATATTGTAATGATATTAGCCCTTTTTATTTAGTATTATGTTTAATCATATTCTTGAAGAAAATGTAATTGAATTAGCCATGAAGGGTGTGAAAATTTGTACCTTGCATAGTGAACATAGACAAGATTTTGAGGTAATACTTTGGGGATGATCAGTATTAATAACATTCTTATAAATATTCTTATACTATTGAAAATAGCTTTAAATTGACAACAAATAAGTATGTACAGGAATGCAATATTGGTAATATAGCACAATTGTGGCTATGTAAGTTTCTAGTGACTAAAGTTAATTTTAATAATTTGAAATATGGAGTTCTAATAGAACTAGAAATTAAGACGTTACTGTATACTTACAGCAGAAATATTCTTTTCTACAAATATGCACTGATGGATGAAATGATCCAGTAGGTCTCACGATTCTGGGATATTTAAGGTAACAGTACACTCATTCTGCATTCCTTAGTAAAAACAGACATTTACAGTGCTAGAAAGACAGAAGGAAGTGTTTAAAAGATTGTTTTTTGTAACATTTTGGGCTTATTACAGTATGTTCAGTCTGTCTTTTATCTTCCAGTATTTAAACCTACCTTTCAGTTGTTGACTACCAGTTTTTGTCTCTCTCTCCTCCAGCTATATTAAAAAATATATTTTCTCAACTTTTTCCAATTGAACAGAATCATAAGTGGATGAGTTCATTTAGGAGGTTTATATCAAACTAGCCAACCCGCGGCGTAGCGACATAATTAAGTATTGATGAGTGAACACTTCCTGAAAGACACAGTTGTCCAAATGGGGTGGTTTTGAGGATACGACTGTAGGTGAATGAAAAGATGGAACTCTGAAGAGGGCAACATACAGTTGTCCGTGGCTGACAATTGGAGGACCACCATCACATGCTCATTCAGCAATTCACATCCGTGACAAACAAACTGTTTTACACGCTGCATACAGCGATTCACATCCGCGACAAACATGATTTTTCTTAGATGGTCCTGTCGCGTCTACCCTCACACTCGAAGCATACACACTGCCTAGTCATGTGCCCGCTCGCAAGATCAACTCACAGAGACCCGCCCACCAACTGTAAGACCATGGGATACCTCTCGCAAACTGTTTTACACACTCATTCAGCGATTCACATCCGCGACAAACAAACCGTTTTACACGCTGCATACAGTGATTCACATCGAAGCATACACACTGACTGGTCATGTGCCCAGTCGCAAGAGCAACTCACGGAGACCCACCCACCAACTCTAAGTCCATGGGATACCTCTCGTAAACTGTTTTACACGGTAATTCAGCGATTCACATCCGCGACAAACAAACTGTTTTACACGCTGCATACAGCGATTCACATCTGCGACAAACATGATTTTTCTTAGATGGTCCTGTCGCGTCCACCCTCGCACTCGAACCATACACACTGCCTGGTCATGTGCCTGGTCGCAAGAGCAACTCACAGAGACCCACCCACCAACTCTAAGACCATGGGATACCTCTCGCAAACTGTTTTACACGCTACATACAGTGATTAACATCCACAACAAACAAACTGTTTTACATGCCGCATACAGCGATTCACATCTGCAACAAACATGCTTCTTCTTAGATGGTCCTGCTGCGTCCACCCTCGTTCTCGAAGCATACACACTGCCTGGTCATGTGCCCGCTCGCAAAAGCAACTGACAGAGACCCGCCCACCAACTCTAAGACCATGGCGTGTAAAACAGTTTGCGATGGTGGACGCGGTCGTGCATCATAACCGAAAAGAATAATGAAAAGTCAGTGTGGCTCAGAGGTGCATGTGGAGTGTAGCAGAGACAAACGCGAATGACGCCCTGTTTTGTGAGTTGCTGCGTCCGAGTTGGTGGGCGTGGCTCTGCAAGTTGTCGTCGTATCCAGTGACGCCGTGTTTTGTGAGTTGCTGCATCCGAGTTGGTGGGCGTGGCTCTGCGAGTTGTCATCGTATCCAATGGTCTTAGAGTTGGTGGGCATGGCTCCGTCCTGCGTGCTCCATGGGTGTCTTGCTTGCGCTGGCGGCTGCTTAGTGAATTATATATATAGATGTTTGCACATGTTTAGAGCAAAAATCAGAATGAAACATCATCAATTGATGTATATATCAGGAATGACAACATTAATTGTTGGCTTTTATTCAGTGGTTAAACCAGACAGTAGTACTTTTGTCAAATTCTGCTTAGGTATGACAATGTTTGAGGTTATCTCACTCTTGTCATTATGATTGTTTTCTAGATAGATACTGTATATAACCCATGTTGTCTGGTATGGAGTATATATGGATAATATTTCCATTTTTAGGATGACTGTGGCACTTGATAGTCTAGACATATACAGTATATAGTAACTTAGAATGGGAAATGATATGATATATATATATATATATATATATATATATATATATATATATATAGTGAAAAGGCTCTATATAGGTGCCCAACCCGACACAGACTGGACACAGAGGCACACGTAAAACAAATAAACTATTTATTTTTCTTTACCTATAGGGCACATCTTCCCTGTAATCACCACAGGCACAACACAGTCCCAAGCACAAGTATACCAAATAAAACACACAACAAAGCACTCTTTTCTTCCTCCACCACTCCTCCAAGGCAACCTCGTCCTCCTCCTCCCGATTCTGGTTACTCGAGTGGTGGCTGCTGGCCCCTTTTATAGTTCATCCGGAAGTGCTCCAGATGCTTGATTGCCGAGTTCTGGCTGCACTTCCAGGTGTGGTGAAAACACTGTCCACAAGGGCTCAGGAGTTCCAGCTGCAGCCCCCTCTGGCGGTACCTGTGGGACCCAACAGGGCTGCCCCCAACTCCAATTCCCATGGAGCCTTGCAGGAAACCAAGGCACCACTCCAACCCAGGGGGGCGGCCATCTAGCGTCCAGCAGGAGGTATTGCACCGTCCATGGCTGCTCCCCCTGAGCATATAACGAAGGGGCATCCCGGCCGTTTATGGACCCCGGCCATCCGCCACAATATATACATATTTATATGCTTTCTTCCATTATATGGTAAGTCTAAGCTAACTTATCAATATTCATGAGTGGGGTGGAGACCTTAATGAAAAAGTCAATGGCAAATGAAAATCCATAAAGGTAGTTTATAATGGACTGAAACTGAGCTAATAATGATGATGATGTGAATTGATTGTCAGATGTTGACACAATAATTGAAACTGATGTATGATACAGCACTGTGAGACAAAATAATTGTGTTGAAGTGCTAGAACAAGCAAGATGTTAGCCATCTAAGAACTGCTGTCAATGCGGCATCTGCCAATGTTTGTGTCAGGGGAAATGTGAAAGACTCTAAGCTTTGTGCTGTGGTAGCCTGCAAAAACCCACGGAGTGCACTGGCCATGCAGGTAAAATGTGTAAAGAAACATGCTTCTACTGTGCTGTGTGTTGGTGACTGTCTCAAAACATAAAGAATCACACAAAGGCACTAAATCTGCATTGGTACAGTATGGACACTAGACATACATTTTCTACTATATTTATGCAGACATTTTAGTATTTACATGTTTCTGTTAACTGTAACAACATTTTTTTGTTTTTGAATAAAAACAACATTTCGGCTCATCTTTTTCCTGGGATAAACATAACACTAACGAAGCTGCTAAGGTATACAAGGTCTCTTTATGTGGGAGCTTACTGTATTAAAAGTTTTTTATAAGGATAAAGAAAAAAAACAGAATTCACTATTTCAGTATCAGCCATAAAAAACCTGATCAGAGCATTCCTAGATGAAGGCAGGAAGGGCAGGTTGTATTATTGATTAATAATTCAATGCAACAGAAGCATATTCTATGTAGAAACAGAAAGGAGAAGGTATGGTTGGCAAATGTTGATATTTGAGCACGCTAGTTTAAATTCAGCTTTGGCTCTTACAAGAAAACATGATAATGGTATGTGTAATTTTTCTAAGTTGCCAGAAAATGAAGCATGAAATACTGGCCAATCATAAGTTCTAAAAATAAACTTTAGAAGACAATGGGACATGTACATGTATTTGAAGTGAGAAAGGTGTAACAAGTAAAAGATAAGTCAAATAACGTGTATAGGGGTGATGAATTTTTTACTTAAAATTGTTTTTCAGCTGGCAGGTTCCAGAATTTGGGCATTTTTGAATGATGCTAAATTTATTTTTCATTTTTTTCATACTTATATTTTCATTTTGGGCATGTTATAATTTTTTTCCATCATTTTAATAACATTATCAGTCCACCATTTTTTATTGTTTTTAAACGCAGGCTACACCATTTTGTTTGTTTTTAGAAAGCTGTCACTATGTTGTTGTTAACAAAGGTATTCTGTTGCCACCATTTGGTTATCTTTCACTTAAATAGTGAAGCACAGGTTTAAGGACACTGGTCCAAATTATGGTAAAATCAGTTCAAGATGGAAACTAGGAGACTCTGCTCAAAATCTTAATACATAATTCGCCTCACTCACTCACTCACTCACTCACTCACTCACTCACTCACTCACTCACTCACTCACTCACGTCCGTCCAAAGCCGAATGCGCAGTCGCCTTCTGCGCACTCACTGATGTCGGTCCGAAGCCGAATGTGCAGTCGACTTCTGTGCCGCTGCCCGAAAAACCTTACGAGACCGAAATCCAATCCCAACATCGCGGCAGGCGGCGGATTTAGCCTACGCATTATACAACTGTCTTCAACAGGTACATTCATGACTTAAACATTTCAAAGTTCGTCTCACTTCCAACTTATACAAATGCCTCTAAAGAGAAAATTTGCTTCATCACGGCAGGCGGCGGATTTAGCCTACGCATTTCGGGATTATTATTCTGAAATCCCAAATCCTTCCACCCAGTTGTAGGATATTAGCCCCGATCACAGCCAACCCTCACACTCAAAATAATACGTAAGAACATATTATTATTAAGTACTTTCAGCGAGTGAGTGATGTGAAGATGCGAGTTAAAGATGGGCCACATCAAGGGTATTTACTACCAAACAGTGAGAGTGTCTTCACAAAAAATGTAGTCTACAGAGAGATTTTACAACTTTAGTTGCATACTGACAGGCCTCCAGTATACAAACTAAAAATGTTGTCATAGATAGCATGTCTTTTCTAAGTGTACAGTATTTTTGGCCGTGATAAAGTCATACATATCCCACACCTCTTAGTTAATTATCATTACTTACATCACTTTCTTATTTATTTCTTACTTATCATTTGTTCTTCATACGCTACTGACACAAATTCGTGCCCGTTTCATCTTATGTTGTTGAAATGGGCTTTTTGTCTAGTCTGGAATAAAATGCACAATCTTATAGTTGAATTGGAGTCCCTTCTGTCTTTTACAACTTACCCAGATGTGATACAACGGACCCACTGCTATTAACTAACTACATTTGATTTATTTGTCTCAACTTGTTTGAAAATTTTCTTATGTACTTGAGTTCTAATGATTATAAGGCACTGTAAATATCATGTCACTTCACTTTATTGGGTTATGGAGACAAAACTAGGTGTGTGCAGATGCCAGACAGAAGCAATTTTGTTTAAAGGTATATCAGACTAGGGTACAAGAAAATAAAGAAATAAATGATAGTTGAAGTCAAGATCATATTATAAATGCAAGCATAAAATGATTGTGAAGCAAAGAATCTGAGAGGCATTAAAATCTTTGCCATACCAACCCAACCAAGCACTGTTTAATAAAAAGGCAGAGCAAAATAATGTCCCATGGCTTAAGCTTTGGGATTTCCATCCTTGCAGTCTCAAGCCGGTAAAAAGATGCCATTCCGACAACAGGCTGGGGTGGGGCTATGAATCATCTCCAGGCGACAGCTCCATGATGCGGAATAAAACAGGAGACATGGTCAGTGGCTGCACCCCCTCTTGCCTGGAAGTGGTAGTGCTCAGCTTACCAAATCCTATCAAGGGGATCTCCAAGTGTGCATGCATGACACAGTACAAGGAAATATATAATTATAAGTAAAAAAAAAACTACAACTAGAAGTCAAAACTGTAAAGGGAGAGGTTAAGAAAAGACTCCTTCATAGCTTAATTAAGAGAGCTCATGTGATCAGATAAAGTGCATGGCTAAAGCCAAAGATTGCACAAGGCAGTGCGTCTAATGTAAAAACAGCACCAACAGATAGTGAACAGGAGGGCAAGTATGACGAGTAGGCAGGTAAAAGTCACCTGAAAATCCCACCTAATATAAGCTGTTTTGTAAATGTCATAGTGAAGGCTGCATAATGGCTCACAGCCATAATAACATTTTTGTAGTTGGCGGCATGATGACAAACATTTAATGTGGTCTGTTTCATAATACTGCAGTTCCGCAAACTGGAAAAACCTGTCCTACTAGGCAGCAGAAAAGTGAGAGTATAATCCTGTTTGATGCTCCCAAATCCTACTTATTTATTTTATTATCTTCCCAGTTAAGTATGTGCAGTGTATGCAGTGTATTTTCAGAAAGTTATTTGTAACAACAAACACATTTTTTCTGAAAGTACACTATGTATTTCACATTGGATCATTTACATATTAAAGAAATTATTCAAGCAATTAGTGGCTGCTATGTTTATTTGTTTCTGCAAGGCAAAAACTGGATCATTTTTCACTAATCAAAATTCTGTTATTTGTGTATTTCCAAAATGGGTCATGTCTTTGTTCTCAAAAAGGAAAACAATTACCCAGAAAAAGAGCCTTTACTCAGCATCTTCTTGTTCACCTTCTGTAAAACTTCTTCTTTAAGTCATCATTAGGTATTAACCAGCAGTCAAGCAAGTCACTCCTCTGAGGTTAAAAATCTTCTTTGTATTCTTTTGACAGTCACCCAGGCTTTCAGTGGCAATTAAACTGTTTTTTTCCAGCATAGGAAACCCAATTCTTTTTATGTGTTTCTTTTGTGTTCTATTTATAGCACATAAAGCCATAAGCCATTCTAGCTAGTGCATTGCTGAAAGTTATTTTCCAAAATCATTTCTGTGTAGCAGCCCAAAGGGCAGCCCAGGGCTGCCCTTTGTCACCGATTCTGTTCATAACTTTTATGGATAGAATTTCTAGGCGCAGCCAGGGTGTTGAGGGGGTCCGGTTTGGTGGACTCAGGATTGAGTCACTGCTTTTTGCAGATGATGTTGTACTGTTTGCTTCATCAGGCCGTGATCTTCAGCTCTCTCTGGATCAGTTCGCAGCTAAGTGTGAAGCGGCTGGGATGGGAATCAACACCTCCAAATCCGAGACCATGGTCCTCAGCCGGAAAAGGGTGGAGTGCCCTCTCAGGGTTGGGAGCGAGATCCTGCCTCAAGTGGAGGAGTTCAAGTATCTCGGGGTCTTGTTTCACGAGTGAGGGAAGAATGGAGTGTGAGATCGACAGGCGGATCGGTGCGGTGTCCGCAGTGATGCAGGCTCTGCATCGGTCTGTCGTGGTGAAAAAGGAGCTGAGCCGTAAGGCAAAGCTCTCAGTTTACCAGTCGATCTACGTTCCTACCCTCACCTATGGACATGAGCTATGGGTAGTGACCGAAAGAACGAGATCGCGAATACAAGCGGCTGAAATGAGTTTCCTCCGCAGGGTGTCTTTGCTCTCCCTTAAAGATAGGGTGAGAAGCTCAGTCATCTGGGAGGGGCTCAGAGTAGAGCCGCTGCTCCTCCGCATCAAGAGGAGTCAGATGAGGTGGCTCGGGCATCTGTTCAGGATGCCTCCTGGACACCTCCCTGGTGAGGTGTTCCGGGCACGTCCAACCGGGAGGAGGCCCCGGGGAAGACCCAGGACATGCTGGAGGGACTGTCTCCCGGCTGGCCTGGGAACGCCTCGGTATTCTCCCGGAAGAGCTAGAAGTAAGGCCGGGGAGAGGGAAGTCTGGGTATCTCTGCTCAAGCTGCTGCCCCCACGACCCGACCTCGGATAAGCGGAAGAGGATGGATGGATGGATGGATTTCTGTGTAGCAGTTAGAATTCTAAACTTCAGACTGAAAATAAATGTATAACCAGATCCCTGATGTGTAAAGTGTGGCAGATGGCCAGGGCTCTTACCTGGCCAGGACGCCTATGGATGGAGGAGAGAGCAGACATAGAGCATTATCTCCCCTGGATCACTGGATGGCAGCCCACCTGGGGTTCAATGGTTCCTGGGATTCCCACAGTGCTTCATAGGATTTGGAGTTCGGCACAGCCCTGTTGGGTTCTGTGGATGCTGCCAGGGTGTGCTACAGGGGCTGCAGAGTCCTAATTTGCCGGCCTTCCACCTCACCTGAAAGTGTTTGTGGATCATGCTGACAGGCCACCGGAAGTATTCCCAGGTGCAGGATAAAAGGAGCCAGCTGCTGCTGCTCCAGGACCCAGAATCTGGAGGAAGAGGGACAACACTTGCTGGAGGAGGAGTGGAGGCAGAAGATGAAGAGAGAGACAGAGAAAAGCCAGAGAGAGAAGACAAAGGGTTGCAGCGTGGGCTTCATTGTGCTTTTTTGACTGTGCTTTATTGTTGTACTGTGCTTTGGTCTGTGGGAAACATTTAAGGGAAGAGTTTCCCACAACAGACTAAAAGCCTGTATTTGTGCTGGACTTGTGCCTTGTGTCTGTTTGTGTCGGGTTTGGGGACCTGGAGCTCCCCCTTCAGGCCACAAATGAAAACAATGGGAAAACTACCTCTCCCTCCAGGAGTGGAGATACTGTATATGAACATCTTGACCCAAAGAGTCTTCTGCAATAATTTCATACATACAATATGTCTAAAAGTGTTTGTAGTTTATTAGAGAAGAAGGGTTAATGTGGTCCTTAGTTATTTGTTTGTATGAGTTTAACTAAATCAAATTCCAAGCAATTGGCATTGTTACAGAAATGAAAACAAAGCACAATATTGTCAAGTCTGCCTGATCTAATTCAGGGTTGCATTGCACTGGAGCTAATCCCAGCAACATCTTGTACAAGGCAGAAACCAGCTCTGGACAGAGGCCAGCACATTACAGGTAGCAATAAAAACTGAAACAATATATGCAGCATGCACAATTGACGCTTGTAAACACTGGAGATCTTCTTCAGCTTTGCTTCTGTACAGTCACAGAGATGTCTTTAAAAAGAAGACAGAGTAGATTAGAATAGCTGCACTTCACACAATTTACAGGATTGATATAAATGTGACTGGGTCCTGACATGAAAAGAGATAAATTATGTGGTTTGATGTTGAATAAATGTTAAAAGTCAACAAAATAATCACAACAAAATAGCCCAGTTGGGCTTAGATCAAGTTCAGGTAAGATAAGGTTGAGCTTTGCTCACAGAGTAACACCTCCTACTCCTGACCGTGCAATATATAGTGGAAAAAGCAAAAGGGCCAGAGTCGTGTGCCCACAGGTGACATGTTTTCAGTGTTGCTGCAGAAAAATGAGAGGACATGGTTAGGAACAGCACCCCCTTGCGACCCAGGGTGGTACCACATACCTTAGAGGACCCCTTAGGATGATCCACAAATGAACATACGTGGCACTGTCTTTGACAGGTACCATGGCTAGTATAAAATAAAGTTAGTAACAATTACACATACAGCATATTTGTAATTCTGTTTTTAAGAAATAATTTAACATTTCAAAGGTTTTTGAGGAAAACGGAGAAAGCCACATCACACACAAACTTCAAAGTCTAATAAAGACTTCAAAGTCTAATAAATAGAAGAGCTACTTTAAACAAACCAAGTCTAGGGGATGGCTGGAAAGATATGATGCTGCGAACCTATTCAGTGCTCTAAATGTCAGAAGAATTTTGTTGGAATAGTGTCATTTCATTGTGAGTTAGTGATGTTTTCTCAAGAATGAGTCCAAAGGTTGAACAATACAGGGAAGTTATTTTCATGAATCTAAACTGATAAAGAGATCAGACTGTCTAAAAGGTCATGTGGATAGCCAGCTGTTGCATGCATCTCAGAGCAGTGGCAAACAGGAGGAGACTCAGCTAGGATGGTACCAGGACTTTTCAGACCTGACTCTAAGACTACCACAAAGTTTAATCCTGGAAAATTGTAAAAATGACCATGAATCTCTAAGGCTAAAATCAAAAGTTGAATTGGGATAAAACTGTTAATGTTTATAATGTAATAATAATGAGAACAGTAATGAGAATAAAGTTCACTTGAAGTATTATGACATGGCCAAGATGGCAAGCAACACCAAAGCTTATCAAGCTGCCAATTTACTGTAATCTCAAACCAAGCAAGGCATTTCCACTGTTTGGCACTCATAAAATATTTGCCATATCTTTCCAAATGCATTTTCCCAGTTGTAATTCTTCAAAACATTATTTCATTCTGCGTTCTGCAATGCTCACAGGTTCGGTAATCTGAAAGCTATACTTTATCTAGGCAATTAGGCATGCTGCTGGATACTAGAAACAATACACCAAAGAATGCAGCAGATCAGTGGACACGAGCAGTGCATGTTGGCAAACAAAGACAACCAAGTTTATTCATGTTATCAGAATCTGAGTGCGCACAAAACCAGTGTGTTCTAACAACCGTTCCCAAGGAAGTGGAGTGTGACACATTGTTGGGACAAATGGCATTTAGCTAACATTGCACAGCTCAAGGGCTTCTCATTTCACAATGGGGGATCTGTACCAATGTATTGGAGGCACTCTGCTTTCCTTTGGAGTGCTCAGTTTCTGTTCAGGAGTTATTGCCTTTTTTCCTGTCTTTTCCTACAAGCCGTGGTTTATTGGCTGGAGTGTCCGAATTGCTGCTCCGCTTTGGAATGGAGTCTTGGTAGGATACAGTTTCACTACAGTGTTCTTATTTTAATATATTTAGCCTTATGTTTATTTTGCGTTATATGTAGAAGAGAACAGAGCGTGACTTTCTTTAATGAATGCTGAATGTTGTATCAGACAAACTGTGTTTCTTAAAAATAAGTGTTGGTGTTTTTGGACTGCAGTATTTTTAGTTTGTAATAATTTGTTTTAAGTAACAAAGCATTGATGGATATAGTAAGGAAAAGATAAAATATAAAATGCAGTTATATTTGCAGCAAGAAACAAATCGGCTATTTTAAATCCAGTTCCAGTCTTCAAAAGTGCCTCTTTGAATAAGTCGCTAATTCTGCCTGCTGTCAGAATGCTAAATTGTGATGCACAGTGTGGCGAGTGGCTGGGGGTGGTACCCAGCCGGGACGCCCAGGAGGACCAGAAGAGGGGTTACACCTCCTCTGGACCATGAGAGGGCAGCCGCCCTGGATGATATGGGGCCCGTGGTCACCGCCAGGGGGCACCCGGATGCCTGAGGAGCCCTGGCCCTCAGCACTTCCACCACACCCGGAAGTGCTGGAGGGAAGAACACCAGGGACACCCGGAGTGCAGCCGGTACTTCCGCCACACTGGGGAGTACCGGCGGAAGTTAATCAGGAGGCACCTGGAGCACGTCCGGGTGGGGATAAAAGGGGCCGCCTCCCTCCATTCGATGGCTGGAGTCGGGAGAGGAGAAGGACGGAGCTCGGGAGAAGTGGAAAGGAGGCGGCCTGAAGAGAGGCAGCATAGTGGAAAGGCCTGGACTTTGGGGGAGTTTGGGGTTGTGTGTGCAGTCTTGTTAATATCAGTTGTATAAATAAACATGTGTTGGATGATTTAAACATGTCTGTCTGTCTGTGTCCAGGCTGCTTTCCACAACAGCTTACATAGTGTGCTCTGGTGTAAGGATAACAGTGAAAGTGGCTTTACTTTATTATTTATTTATATCATAACATAATATTTTTAAACTTGCTTAATCCTATTCAGTGTCACGAGGAAGTTGGAGCCTATCATGGCATCATTGGATACAAAGCAGTAACAATCCCTGAGCAGGGTGCCAGTTCATATCATGGGCCACTCACACATACATGTACATTTATTTAATTATTAGCAATTTATTGTTCATGGGGGACCCATATTTATTGAAAGTTTTGTAAGTATTTGTCAATAATGTGTAACACCTTTTAGTAAAACTGTTTATTAAAACAAACAGCATTATATTCAGTAGGTGGCAGAGTGGCTCACAGTTCCAGGATGCTGGATTCATACCCCATCTTAGACCTAAGTCTATGAGGAGCTTGAACATTCTCCCCATTTCTATGTGAATTTTTCTCTGAGTAGTCCACATTTTCCTCACATATCCTAAAAACACCATGCTAGGCTCCATAACGACTCTAAATTTGCCCCACTGTAAATAAGTGTGTGGCTGCAGCCTCCTAGATTTCTCAATTTGATTAAATGAGTTCAATAAATGGAAGGATGGATCCCGAGTTCTTTACAGAGAAAATGCAGTTACAATAAATGGTGACAATCATGAATATAATAAAAATAAAAGCTGTAGTTAATGAGTTGTGGTTTCTACTTTATTAATATATATTGAGAGGACCTCCAAAGGTATCTAAGCGCAGTTCATGCATAAATGCCATTTGACTGTCCCGGACAAAAGAAATAATGTGCAATAATTCCAGGGAAAACTGCAACACACTGTACGTCAAGAGCATTTATATGGCATTTTGTGTGTATCCTCCTTGGGTCAACTCAGTGAGCATAACTTGACACAGCAAATAAATGAATGGGAGGGCCAGAGCCTATCCTGCCATTATTGGGCATTTTGCTAAAATCAGTTACAGTTCAACATAGATAAGACTCGCACATACATTTAAACTGAGTCAGTATAGGAAAAGGCACCATAAAAAAACACGTCCAGGTACAATGTGAAAATGCCTGTCCTGCAAAGACAATGGCTGGTCTCAGAACTAAACATCAGGTAACAGTATTAATTACTGTGCTGCCCCTTCGAAAAAGACAATAACAGTTTTAAAGCTATTTTGGATTATACTTCGGCCGCTCTCTAATGTTTCACAAAGAACAGTGACTAAGGCAGTGTTGGAATAAAAGTTGTAAGGGGCAACTACAACTAAATCAAGCAACCCTGGTTCATTTCAGTCTAAATATCAAGAGCACATTTCAGTTTGAAAGATCTGAAGACAACTTCATATAAACAGTTATGGTTAGGCTGAAAATCACAGACCCTGGAAGATTGGTATTCCAGGAAGATGGGTTCAAATGCTGGCTCAGCCACTATCTGAGTGGACTCTTCAGTTCACCAGTTTTCTTAACTTCTCTTAGAGACATGTGTTTATTGTGTGTTGGTGACTCTACATTTGCCATAATTTAAGTTTACTTGTGTGTGAATATGAACTAAAATGGACTGGTACCCTGCCCAGAATGTTGTTTTTCATGCAAGTTTGCATGAAAGTGCATTAAAAAGTCAGAGGGTCAAGCAGATCCTCTTTCGCCTTGCTCTGTACAAGCAGACAGAAACGTGTGACACATCAAAGTAGAATCACATACTCAAATGCTTTTGTAACAAAGTGAAAAGTTACAGTTGTTCTGTTACCAAGCAGATTTCCTCTTCTTGACATTGTTTTGGCACGGTGATTCTCTTAGAGAATAAACTAAATTATAATCAATGTAAAACATTTCTGACTGATCACATTGTTGCAGCAGCGAAGTATTTTTATGTTGATGGCATTGGAATAGTCCAAGATTAGAGTATCCTCATCTACCTGGCGCAAGTGTTCAATGAACAGTTTGAAGAGTGGCACAATGCCACCAGATCTCAATTTATTAGAGTAGCTATGACATATTCTGAAGAAACACTGGGAACAATAATATCACCATCCTGAAAACATATGATGTAATGTCTCATTAAATAATGGTGTTGAATCCCCCTAATACACTGCCAGGCATTTGCAGTACTATGGGTTATCATTGCACAGGAGAGACAAATAACTTATCTCTTCCCTTTTTTCATTTACATGTTAGAGAGATTATGGCCTTGTTGTGCTTCTGTCTTGCCAGTTGCAATTCAACTCTTCATGATGTATTCCTAGGTCTTAAACACACTAGCAAAACATGTCATTGAATTGTAAGAAGTAACACTACACACTAGTGATCAAAATTAGAAATTAGAATTAAAGATAAGATTGAGCAACACCAGGCAAGGACAGGAATTATTCTGAACACTCAGCATGGGTTCAGAAGAGGAAGGTCGTGTTTTACTAACATGCTGGAATTCCATGAGGAGGCAACACAAGGATACAATCAGAGTGGAGCATATGATATTATTTATCTGGACTTTCAGAACACATTTGATAAGGTGCCACATGAGAGGTTGGGCATCAAATTAAAAGAAGTGGGAGTTCAGGGTGATGTTTTTAGATGGGTGCAGAATTGGCTCAGACACAGGAAGCAGAAGGTGATGGTGCAAGGAACCTCATCAGAACTGGCCGATGTTAAGAGTGGTGTTCCACAGGGTTCCGTGCTAGGACCATTGCTATTTTTAATATATATAAATGATTTATATAGGAATATAAGTAACACGCTGGTTAAGTTTGCAGATGATACCAAAATAGGTGGATTAACAGATAATTTGCAATCCATTATATAATTACAGAAGGACTTGGATAGCATACAGGCTTGGGCAGATTTGTGGCAGATGAAATTTAATGTCAGTAAATGTAAAGTATTAAACATAGGAAGTAAAAATGTTAGGCTTGAATACACAATGGGTGGTCGGAAAATCAAGAGTACACCTTATGAGAAGGATTTAGGAGTCATAGTGGACTCTAAGCTATCGACTTCCCAACAGTGTTCAGAAGCCATTAAGAAGGCTAATAGAATGTTAGGTTATATAGCACGGTGTGTGGAGTTCAAGTCCAAGGAGGTTATGCTCAACCTTTATATAATGCACTGGTGAGGCTTCATCTTAAGTACTGTGGGCAGTTTTGGTCTCCAGGGTGGAAAAAGGACACAACGGCACTTGAAAAGGTACAGAGAAGAGCGACTAGGCTGGTTTCAGGGCTACAGGGGTTGAATTATGAGGAAAGAGCTGAGCCATTCAGTTTAAGCAAAAGAAGATTAAGAGATGACATGATTGGTGTTTAAAATTATGAAGAGAATTAGTACAGTGGATCGAGACTGTTATTTTAAAATTAGTTCATAAGAACATGGGGACACAGATGGAAACTTGTTAAGGGTAAACTTCACACAAACATTAGAAGTTTTTCTTTACACAAAGAACAATAGACACTTGGAATAAGCTATCAAGTAGTGTGGTAGACAGTAAGACTTCAGGGACTTTCAAAACTCGACTTGATGTTTTTTTGGAAGAAATAAGTGGATTGGACTGGTGAGCTTTTTTGGGCTGAATGGCCTGTTCTCGTCTAGAGTGTTCTGATGTTCTAAAAGAACAAATTGCATTTTTGTAAGTCACTGCTTATTCAAATCGAATATTATTTCAGCATAAATAAAAGAGACATTTGGTAATCATATTTTATCCATGAAACTATGCTATTCACTATTCACAAAATAAAAGATTTAAATATGATACCTGAAGAAGGTCAATGATCTAAATTAGAGAACGAGTTGTACAACAAAAACCATTGTACAGCTGCCTCTGATGTGGCAATGTCTTGAAATATAAGGCAACACCAATCGATAACTCAACATTTGTTGGCAGTTTGCAAAATAGTCAGCCACTCTAGGGTAAATGAAATGCTGTGACGTCAAGTTGTTCAGATGAAGGCTGATGGGATAGCCCTTTCAGCCATGGGGAATGAAATTGGTCATTCCAAGAGCGTAATTTGTGAAATATTGAAACTGTACAAAGAAACTATTAATTCAAGTCCGGAAAAAAAAGATGGTCACCCATATAAGACAAGTGCATGAGAAAACAGGATGATACAGTGACTCTCAGTGGGGGAGCAGCTCAATACCACACTTGGAATTACTTGCTAATTCAGTGCTGGATATGGCAAGAATTTGTCTCGACAAACAGTTTCCAATCATCTTAGAGAATTGGGTCTGAAGGCCTATTCCATAATAAGCCTCACATCAGTAAGAAGAATCAAAAACCTAGACTAGCCTTTGCTGAGGAGCATATGGAGTGGACTGAGGGGAACTGGTCCAAAGTTCATTTCAGTAGAGAAAGCAGGTTTTATTTAGTAGATGGGAAATATTATGTTTGGTTTTGAATTGATGAAGACTGAACCCAAAGTGTGTGAAGAGATCAGTAAAGTTGGGAGAAGGAAGTGTTATAGTCTGGGGGTGTTCTCTGCAGCAGGAGCCATGCCTCTCATACAGCTACAGGGCTAGGTGAATGCTAATGCATATCAGAACTTCCTCCAGCAACATTCGGTTTCATCTCTGTGAACATCACCCAATCAGCCCGCCATTTTTATGCATGACAATTCTCGTGGTCACAATGCAATTCTTTAGAAGCGAGAATATCAAAGTGATGAAATGGCCAGCTCACAGTACTGATCCATACCTGATTGAGAATCTCTTGAAGATAATTGCCAACAAAGTTATGTCAAAGAAACCCACAACAGTTCCCGGATTGTGACAGAAGCTGGAAGACGAGTGGAACAAGATTATGATAGAACAGTGTAAGAAATTGGTCATGACCTGTGGGCACAGATGTGCCAAAGTCATTGAAAGCAAGGGGCTCTACACTTCCTACAAAATTTTGAAAGTTGTAATAGTCTAAATGCATTGAAAAAATTAATTTGCCTACTTCTTTTGCAATACAGTTGAAACATTTCTCTAATTCTGATCACTGTAGCTTTCCAAAATTAAATGTTTTTTTGTTGATTTGACTTTTTTGCCTTCTAGTAGAACAGTAATCATAGCTGCAGCTATTATGACTTTAAATTTTGAGCAGTGGTTAGTCACCAGTATTTGAAATAAACAATTTTCCATACATTGTTCTTTAATTTTGATCACCAATGTAGTGAGTACTGCCATAGGTTAAAGTACAGATTCTGATAACTGAAATGTATATTCCATGGGCAGTATATTCTAGGTTAATTCAAAATAATGTGGTAGATCTTAATCCCTTTCAATCATGTTGGAGAGGTTATTACACTACAGCAAATTCAGCACAAAAGCAGCGTGTACCAGGATTGCTACTCTTCATAACATGTTCAGTGTTAGTCTGCCAAGTCCTTTTTGGCAGCTACAGTATGACTGTGTCCTGAAGGTACAGTACATGAGAAAAGATTTCCTGTTGGCCAAGTAACTAGCAGGTGCAATTTTAATCTGATTATTTGTATCCATCCTCCTAACATCTAATCTGATTAATCCACGTCAGCAACAAGGTGACTGAAGCCTACTTCAGAAACATAGGATGCAAGGCAGTAGCCAATCTCTTGGAGCAGCAGTCGGGCACTCAGTCACACAGACACCAACACAAGGCCAGTTAGATTAAGTTGCACAAATCTGAGACATGTCAGTAAACTAAAGGGTTTTCTTAAGAAAAATCTATGCAGACATGGGGAGATCATGAAGTACCCACACAGAAAGTGACCACATGTCAAGTAGGTTTGAAGCAGAAATGCTAACCACTTCATCCAGTCCTTAATCTGATAAAGAACATTAAACTTGGAGCAAAGTTTAAAAGTGTAAGAGAACATAAGGGGTGGTGCACTATTAAATTGATTTAATTTGTCTTTTCGGAATCAGAATTACATTCTGAAATCATAATCAGAATTCACTTTATTGCCCAGGCACACCAATGTACTGTATACTAGGAATTTGTCTTATAGTGATGTTGCAACATACAAGGACAACACAGAATACAACAGATAAATATAATAACATGAAATATAAAATGATAAATTATGATGCAGCATACAAGGGCAATACAAAAAATAAAGACATAGTAGGATTAAAATGTCCAGGTAGTCGAGTGTGCAGGTGTATATAAATACTTAGTTGAAGCTCAGACCTCATTAGTCAGAATTATTGCACATGGAAAAAACTGTTTAGGAGATGGGTTGTTTTAGCTTTCAGTGCATTAAGATGTTTGCTGAAAGGAAGTTTTTGGAACAGGTGATGCCCTGAGTGAGTCAGATAAGCAGTGATATTGCAGCCTTATTCCTTACCCTGGACTTATATAGGACTTCAGTGTGCAGTAAGTTACAGCCTATACTCCTTTCATAGGCTTTAATGATGCATTGCAGATTGGCCTTAGCCTGAACAGAGGCAGCCCCAAACCAGGCAATTATAGATGAGGTCAGAATGGACTCGATGATGGCTGTGTAGAACTGGACCAGTATTGCTTGAGGGAGATTGAATTTTCTGATGCAAAAACAATGTTCTCTGATAGGCTTTCTTAATGCTGCATGTGATGTTATTGTCCAGCTTAAGGTTTTGTTTACAGCACAGTGCCCAGAAACGTAAATGATTCTGTCATCCCAATGGCTGAGCCATTTATAGCAAGTGTTAGGTGAGCAGGTAACTGCTTCCTAAAATCTATGATCATCTCCTGATTTGTTTGAATGTTATAGTCCACATTTATTATGGAAGCACTACAATATCAAATATTTCTCCTCTTTTCTGTACATGGACCCATCATTGTTTGAAATGAGGCCTATTAGTTTTATGTCATCTGCAAATTTAAGAAGTTTGACAGATGAATAGCCAGAGGTACAGTCATTTATATATAGTGAGATGTTTGAATATAGTGTTTTATTCTGCAGTTTTAGGCTAAATGATACTCACATCAAAAATCAGTGATGTTGCAAACATAGCTCACTGGCCAGCATTTCACAAGCTATTATTCCTTATTTTACAGGTATCATAATAAACCACAAACAGTAATTGCTTTGTTGGTCACTTTGCATGTCCATATTTTTTCGGCATCTACCATTAAAACACAATTTAGTGCCCAAGCATCTTGTTTTAGGTGGCAATAATGCAGAAATAAGTTCATAACAAGCTAAGAATAAAATAGAAGTTCTGCAACTAAAGCTGTAATTGTGCTGGGCTTTCTATAATATGGCATCATAAACCAAATATTGGTGCTAATTCATGATGTTTTACAGGAGGTGGCAATAATGCACAAATAAGTGCATAATAAAAGTCAAATTTAACTGTCAGTATTATACTGTGTTACAAAATTAATAAATTGCTCAACAGTGGCCTACATGGCGGCCAAAATAAAGAAGCAATAAATGTATGCTAGATTCTGTTTTAACATGACCTTCAATAGAAGTCTTATTTTATATTTTAGCATTTCCCATAAATGAAAAAATTAGTAGAAATATAAATTTTTTTTTTGCAAAATTAAATTAATATTGATTTTTTGAGAAGGCAATGCACTGCTTAAAAATTATAGGAAATTAACCATAGTGCCTTTCTTTAGATACTAGGGGGCTCCGCCCCCTGCTCGCTTCGCTTGCCAATCCCTGGTGTTGGGGAAATGACAAAGAGCGTGATGTATGAATGAGATATAGAATAGTGTGAAGGTGTAGATGATGCATATAGAAAGCAAACAATAAAGTGTGTGGCACAGTGTAAAGGTTTATTGGAAAATTTCTTTGTACACAACATTAGTAGTAAAGATGGTGTCTTGTCCTTGAATGAGTTTTCCTTGGCATGGAGCACTTATAACCTTAACTGTAACGTCAGATGAACGTCGAACTCGTGAGAAGGCCACATAAAGTTGTCCATGTCCAAAAACGGGTTCAGAGAGGTAGATGCCAACGTTGTCCATGGTTTGTACTTGTGATTTGTTGATGGTCATGGCAAATGCAGGGTTAATGAGGAACTGTCGCCGTTTAAGTGTAAAAGGTAATTCCAGGTCAGAACTTGTAAGGTCAATTCTAGGAATCAGAACAGTATTATTAGCATGTGATCCTTTAAGAACTGTCGCTTGAATAACATTGTGTGTCATGGTGTTGATGACCAAACGTGTGCCATTGCATAAACCCTGTTTAGTGTTAAGGTTTGTTAATAGCATGATTATTGTTCCGTTTTTAAGGCTAAGATTGTGTTGTGTTAATCCGGCTGGGTAAATAGTGTTTAAATATTCTAAGGGGAAATGAAGATGGTCATTGTCGTCATCAGAGTCAACTTTGTTAGAGCTTAGAAAGAGTTGTGTCTCTCCAGGAAGTAATGCAATGACTTGGATATTTATGTGATCCACATTAATATTTTTTGGACATAATATAGTGCGTTGTGTTAAAAGGGGCATTTGGTCTAATGAGATTGCTGTTCCAAATATCTCTGTAACTAAGTTGTCGCAGATAAAGGCTTGAGGAATTGTAATAATATCTGGGAGAAGTCTATCTGTATTGGTGAGTGTACCATCTCCCAGTTGTAATAAACAATTGTTATAATGTGGATCTGGACATCGCATGTTTTGTACTAACTGTATCTTTTGAAAGCAATGCCAATTGTCTGCGTATTTTAAGGTGGACTGAACAATAGCTGAGCGCATGGCATGTGGAACAATAGCTAAGCACTGTCTAAAATCTCCTCCTAATAAAAGTACCTTTCCTCCAAAGGGAATATTATTATTCATCAACGTTTGTGAATGGTGTTGAGTAAGTGACTGGATGCGATTGTACATTCATCAATAATTAACAGTTTTGCAAGACGGATGTCACGTGCAGTGCTACTGTTCATGTTCATAGTGGATAGCGATTTGTAGGATCTAATGCAGTTCATAAAGTTTTTACTTTCAGGTACATCGTTAGTTAGAAGCTCCTGTAGATATTAAGGATATGAATGTAAAGGAGGCAGTCTAATTTGACCCTTTTGACAACAACGTGTAAATTCATTACTTGTATTGCCAGTTGTTTCTTCAGGGAAGTTAAGTGAATGACAATGATTGCAAATGACATTCATTAATCTCAATGAATTTTCCTGAATAGTGGACTCATTATTGAACGCGTTGTCAGCTAAGTGGCGCAAGCGTTTAGCAGGTGTCTGGCGTTGATGTCCGTGACGTGTATGTTTTGCTTGTGCCGTTTGAGAGGCGCGTCGTTGCATGTCCAGTATTTGGGACATGCTGTTTTGGATCTGTAATTGATTCGCTTGTGCTGTGTGAGAAGTCCGTTGTAGTCTACGTCGTGCATTGTTTGTATTGAGCCTTGCCCGTTTTTGTATGTAGGTCAGTTGAGCTTTCTCTTTTTGGAGCCTTGCCTGCTTGTTTTCCGGCATTTCAGATGCGCGTTGTAGACGTCTGCGTTTATTTATGTTGTCTCTTCGCTGCCGTTTTTGTATGTCTGAGACGCGAGGTGTTTCGTTTTGAACCCGTGCCTGTTTCGATGCAGCACTTTGAGACGCGCGCTGCATGCGTCTACGTTCATTGTGTGTGTCCATTTGGGCTTGTCTCTGTAACTGTGTTAGTTGAGCTTTGCGTTTTTGGAGCCGAGACATTTGTTCTTCCGGAGTTTCAGAAGCGCGTTGTAGGCGCCGGCGTGTATTTTGTTTTTTCATGCGGGTTCGTGTGTTTGGTCCCGTTATCCGAGCCGTATCGTTTTGTACCCGTGATCATGAATTCATGACTTGTTTGTTCTTCAGCGTGAGAAATATGGATAAGTAATAAGGAGGATCGCACTCACTGTTAATATGGAGCCTTTTCTGCGGTTGAACGGTTAATAGTGCCTCATTGTAATGAGATCCACCTATGCTGCATAGTGTGAACTTGTTGAGATGACGTATGTTTAATACGGACGGTTCCTTCAGAAATGGGGCTTTGTGTGTCATTTCTTATTTATGTTAGTGTGTTGGCAGGTCTGAATAGTCGTTTTTGTGTACGTTTCGTGTGCTATGTCCGTAGTCTGTCCCGTTTCGTGTCCAATGGGCTTTGTGTGGCGCTCACGGCTTCTTTTGTTTTGTGTGCTAGGGGCTTGTTGAATCCTCTTCTTTGTGTGTGTCCCGTTTCGTGTGCAATGGGCTTCGTGCAGCGCTGTGTACGGTGCCGGCGTCTGACTCCTTTTTTCTGTGGTCGCGGCGCCTCATTCTTATTTTACGTTGCATTCCAGCCGGTTCCCGTTGCTTGGAGGGGGGGTGGTGTGATTTGTGGGGCGCCTGCGCAATACGTCTTTTGTGTCCACGGCCCATGGCCGGATGTCCCTGCGTCCATCCGGTTTACCATTCTCGGTTAGTAATGTGGATCACACATTCCACGGTGATTGATCCCCAATTATCCCGCGACCATAATATCTCTTTCCATGATAACAGTCAGACAGTAAAATAAAAAAATGAGGTTTACTATAGCTCTGGAGGTTGGGCTGAAAGTGAAAAAAAACATCAATGAGTGCTTCTTTCTGGTTACCGGAAATTAGGCCCCTGCTTGTGCTGCTTTCAGCATATAACAGCTCCATTTTTTATGAATGTTTTTTTCACTACCAAAAGATTGTTGTTTAAACCAGCGGAATAATATCTGGTTGAGGTATTCATCTGAACCACTTGTTCAAAGTAATAGGTGTTAAGCAAAACTAATAGTGATTTTACATTTTTTACAATATCTTCTCTTAAATAGAAAATTAGACAAACAGAGATGACATAAGATAGCATACATTTGCATGATTTCTTTGCTTAATTAGAAGATATTCAACCAGGTAAGATAGATATGCAGTCTTAATCAGTCTCTTTTTGTATGTTGTACATTTCACAGTGGGTGGTACAGTAGTGCAGTGGTAGTGCTGCTGCCTTGCAGTAAGGAGACCTGGGTTCATCTCCGGGGTCCTGCCTGCGTGGACAGAGTTTCCTCTGGGTGCTCTGGGTTCCTCCTACAGTCCAAAGACATGCAGGTTAGTTGGATTGGTGGTACTAAATTGGCCCTAGTGTGTATTGTAGACTGGTGCCCTGTCGAAGGTTTGTTCCTGCCTGGTGTCCTATGATTGCTGGGATAGGCTCCACCACCCCGTGACTCTGTTCAGGACTCAGCAGGTTAGACAAGGACAGACATTTCACAGTTATTGCCATCACAATGCACTGTTGAAAACAAAAAGGAATATAATAAAAAAAACAAAAAATAACAAAGTATAGCACCCATCTAGCCATTCTCAAATCCACTTAATCCAGTCCAGGGAAACAGGGCTGGTGCACATCCTGGTAGCAGTGGGAAGCAGCCCGTGGTCACTGCCAGGGGGCGCCCCGATGCTTTGGAAGCCCTGGACCTCAGCACTTCCGCCACACCCGGAAGTGCTGGGGGGAAGAGGATTGGGGACACCCGGAGGACTTCCGGATACACCTCCGGAGCTTCCGCCACACAGGGGTGTGGCTGCAGAAGCTCCTCAGGATGCACCTGGAGTCCATCTGGGGTATATAAAAGGGGCCGCCTCCCTCCAGTCATTGTCAAGAGTCGGGTGGAAGAAGGACGGAGCTCAGAGGAGAGGAGTGGAGGCGGACCAGAGACTAGAAGGCATTGTGTTGTGTGGCCAAGGACTTAAGGGGTGATTGGTGCTGCGGCAATGGGTTTGTGCACTGTAAATATGAATAATAAACGTGTGTGTGGTGAAACCATCTTGTCTACCTGTCTGTGTCCGGGCTGTTCCCCACACTGTATATACTTCACATTGTACTGAGTGATAGTTCACCATATTTTTAGCATACTGTTGGGAATTTAATGTGCATTTAAACATGTTTCTTAAAGAATAGCATAAACAACATAATATATTCATCCATCAATTTACTGAGATCATTCAACCTATTTTAGCCATGAGGAGCCAGAGAGTTTTATGGCTGTATCAGGTGTAAGGGAAGAAGCAGCCCTGCAGTGTGTCACACACGTGCAAGTAGGAGACAGCTAAAGGGCCTGAGTAAATGTAATACTACACCAGACAAGGGGGTGGTAGAGTGTGCTGACTGTCTCTCTCAGTTTCTTGCAGACCATTCCCGGGAAATCTTGCCAGGTCCCGGCACCTCCGATGATGTCACTTCCGGCTCCGGCACCTCTGACGACATCACTTCCGGTTCCAGCATAGATGACATCATTTCCTTTAACAGGCCTTAAAACCGCCATCTTACCTCCAAGTATTCAGTTCTATTTTGGACTCGGTCGTGTGAACATCTCTGTTCAAACTTTTGCAGCCAGGATATAATATATGGGTGGCTGCCCCAAACCTTTATAATGTCTGAAGTCTTGTCCTTGTCACAAGTATTAAATATGTGACCTGGATATATTTTACCTCTGCTGGACTTCATCATTTCTCAAAGGTCATTGTGTTCAAACTGCCAGTAAAAAAGAGCAGGTTCATAATTCTTTAGCTAACATCTTGACACGAATCAAATGTAACAACCATACTTTCTCTTGCCTGGCTCAATAACACTGACTTCCTGTTCAATGTCAAACCACCTTTAAAATAATTATAACTTTCATACTTGGCCATATTTATCATTTAAACTGAATGATTTAATCATTAATTAACTGCATTATTGATGCAGAACAATGGATGAATGATAAATATTTATCTTTAAGTTCTGAAAATAAACTAATTCTTTTAGTGGGTGGTGAACACTCTTTAACCGAAAATCCTTGAATTTTAGTTTAGCTGAATCCATACAAAATTTCAAACATAATCTTTGATGAAGTTTAACTTTCACTTGCCTTGACTTTTCTCAGACCTGTTCTTTCCAGCTTAGAAATATGCAAAGTTAAAGTGACCTCTTAAAATGCTAAATCTTTAAACAGTGCTTCATTAGTGTGTGTCAGTTGGAATCGACTATTATACTACCCTGCAGTTTAAAACAAGGCAGCAAGCATCATAAGTAGAATGCAGATGTGTGGCCTTACAACTCCAGTTCTTAAATCACTTCACTAACTTCTAGTTACATTTCGAGCTGATGTTTAAATCCTGCATCTTATATATAAAGTTATACATGCTTTATCTCTGCCAAGGGTTCATTGCAATCTCAACGTGCAGGCCTCCTTAATATTGCAAGCATAAATAAAACTCAAGTAGGAGGCAGAGCCATTAGTTATGAGGTGAATGAACTCAATCAAAGTATGTTAGCTACTGATGTTAGAAAAGCCTGATTAAGCTCAACAGGTAGATCAAGGTAAAGATTCCTTTATGGCAAGGTGTACTCTTATTACAACTAAAGTCTTTTTCATTTTTCTTGTTGTTGTTGTTGTTGCTGTTTCTTTTCATAGTACTTTTTAATTAATTATTCTACAACTTCCATTTTTCTACTCATAGATTGAATCTGGTTTTAGTCATTTTTATTGCACCTTTCTGATGGTTAATAGATTTTAATGGTATATTTGTGATTTCAACACAAAACCATTTTGTTTATTGTTTTTTTATTTTATTTGCCATTTTTGGCACCATCTTTTGGCAATCATATGATTGTGGTGTTGCTGTGTGTTATATCATCAGCTGACCAGAATTAAAAGTAGTGCCACAGTGTTGATGTCCAAGATTGTGGACAAAAATTCACAAGCAACTTTCTAAGGATACATTTGTTGTCTGGTTTTTAATTTTTGTTTGGCTCTTCTACTTTGACTTTGACTTTTTATTGGTGTTAGTAGCTTACTCATTGGCCATTCTATTGACTTCCTGGTTATCTAATCCCTGGCCTGTTTCCTGAATGTGTTTTTTGGCATGCCCCTGTAGCTATTCCATCTCCTAATCTTTCTTTCAAGACAATATAACTTAAAATCTCTTTCTCGGCAATCATTGCAAATTATAGTAATTGTTTTGCAGTCTTTTCCTTTTCTTCTTTTCTCTGTGTCTGTCATTCTTTGTATTCAACCGAAATTGTTGTTTTACCTTAGAGCGGTCCATTATTGAATGTAAATGTTTTTGGCCAGTTGGAATGATGACATAGACAATGTCCCCCTGTATATAAATGTGTATTTGTATATATACTTGGATAGTGCTATGGGTTTGAATTGAATTGAAATAAAACTCTGCAATTACCTTCTAGAAAAAGTCCTTGGATCCTCTGATATTGGCCTTTTCACTGTACAAACACCTCATTATGCAGCTCTTAGAGACTATTTTCTATTTTTGTAGCTTCCACTCTTTTTAAATGTTATTCTCCATTTGTCCCTTAAATGCCTATCAATTCACCTTAAAGTAAACATTTGCTTTTTCCCATTTTAGATCTGCCATTTTCCTCACCTGGAAATGGAAGTGTGGTGCATAAGGCTCCAGGGCTAAGTCAAACAAACACACATAGTCACAATGGGCCAAGCAGGGCCAATTTAAAGTGAACAGTTAATTACACATCTTTTTGATGTGGGTAAAAAAACTCATTCACAAGAACAGAGTGAAAAATCCAAACAGAGAGCAAGTAAGCACAGTTTTCACACCCAGCCTGATGGAGCTAAACACTACAGTAGCCTTTTTTAGACATATGAAAGGGTTCAGTAAGAATTTACCTAAGTAAAATAAATCAAACACGTTAAGCATTGTTCACTCTGAAACAAGGGTTTATTGCCAGAGGCACACAAATGCCCTATGCCCTGCTAGGGTCCTTCTGCAGCTCCTAAGATATGTGTGTGCTCGTTGCATTGAGCAAGCTGGTTTTATAAGTTCATACATACTGTATGTCATCATGTATATCTTATCAAGTGTCATTTCTCTGAAAGAGCAAAATGATTTTAAAAACTAACAGGAGGGCTAATTTTGAAACAAACTTCATAGGCAGCTTTGCTAGTACAAACCACTGAAAGAATCTTAAGAGTCTTAACGTTGCTGCTGCTTTATTTTCATAAATCAATGTCTAAGCTAAGGTAATAGTCAGAAATAAGCAAACCTGGGTTAAAGTAGTTATGAGCTATATGGACTCAAATAAAATAGTCAAGACTGCTGCATGGTTAGAAGAACTATTTAAACCTTAGTGCTCATCCTTCAAGATTTTCACACCCCAGAACTTCACCAACTCCTACACATAACATAACTTTCTTAATGACACAGAATTCATTCATTGGTCGTGGAGAGTAGAGCATATCCTGAGGTCAGTTGTAAAAGAGGAAGAGATGACAATGATAAAGAGTTGGGTTACCAGCCTGGTTACCCAGTATAATTGGTTTTGAAGAACAAACAAAAATACAAGCAATTTCTGCAAACTTGTTTTTGCAGATGTAAGTTCAAAGCAGAGCCATTTCAAGACAGTGGAGCTTCCAGTTTTGGGTCATTCTGGCAGGAAGAGGTGGATCCAGGTGGATGTATACAAGAAGTGATGTCAGAGGTGTTCTAGCCATCAATAATCCAGTCTTCAGAGAGAAGAAGAGAGAACAGCATTAGGACACAGTGCCAACCCCTGGAACAGTGGTAGAATAATAGTCAACAGAGCCCTTCAGCTGTCAACTATGCACACGTCTGTGACAGTGGGTAAAAGGGAAGAACCAAACCTGGAGAAGAGCAGGGCCCACTTACACACTCACGATCCCATTGAGCCACTTTAGTAAACCTAATCTGCACATCTTTGGTGATGTGGGATGAAATCCAGAATATCCAAAAAAAAAAAAAAAACATGTACACATGGGAAGAAAGTACAACCTTCACAAGTTCATTGACAGACTGTGAGATTCAAGCAAGTCTTTTTGGAATTGAGGCACAACAATATTTAGCAATGCACCACCCTATCTTCCTTTTATGATTTATTCGTTACACTTTACAGTGACGTCTGAGCAATTTGTAATTTTTTTCCCAATGCATTAAGCACTTTGAGGTACATTATTTGTATGAAAATCCATCCATCCATCCATTTTCCAACCCGCTGAATCCGAACACAGGGTCACGGGGGTCTGCTGGAGCCAATCCCAGCCAACACAGGGCACAAGGCAGGAACCAATCCCGGGCAGGGTGTCAACCCACCGCAGGACACACACAAACACACCCACACACCAAGCACACACTAGGGCCAATTTAGAATTACCAATCCACCTAACCTGCATGTCTTTGGACTGTGGGAGGAAACCGAAGCGGGGAGAACATGCAAACTCCACGCAGGGAGGACCCGGGAAGTGAACCCGGGTCTCCTTACTGCGAGGCAGCAGCACCACCACTGCGCCACCGTGCCGCCCCTTTGTATGAAAATGTGCTATATAAATAAATGTTGTTGTTGTATTAGTAATATTATGAATAGTGTATACTCCTTTTTTTTTGACTTGGGCTTGTGTTGAGTGAAAAAGTTTAACATTTATCATTTACGTTTTTTTAACTTAATAAATTGCTTCATATTTTTCTGAGCAAAGGAATATACTTCCTGCTTTCTTTGAAGTCTTCTTAATTTGTAGTATTTCTTTTTAGGCCATTTTTGTTGGAGTTTGTGTGCTGGTGGCAAACAGAGAACGAAGCAGGAGATCAATGGTAAGCAATATTCAGCAGTCATTCCTCTCAAAGTGGTTCATACGAGAGTAGCAACAGTTTTAATAAAATAAGGCTATCAAAATCTAAATAAACAAGTGTTGGCCCTCATTAGGTTGTTGGTAGTGGCAGTCACACATTGTGTAACACCCAAAGACCACAATATTTAATAAATATCTATTCTAACAGCATACAATTATGTTTTAGCAGACAAAGATAAAGCAAGTCATAAATCATATATGAGGCAGAAATTTGTAGCTGATTCAGCATCCATGTGTTTGGCCGTATTGCACAGGATTCCTTAATGTAACGCATATGTCCTCTGTCAGTTACATCTTTCCTTTTGTAAATTATGGCAATAATTCTCAGAAACCTGATTGGCAAGATGACTGACTGGTAGTTATAAGACCTTTGAGGGGAAGAGAATCCTGATTATTCCAGTTTTGCTTTTAGTCTGTAACACATGCAGTGGTCTGTCAGATTTTACTTTGAAAATTTTGGCAGATGAGAGAGTATTTATTTGAAAATATGGATGAAGTCCCACTTGGAAAAGCTTATAGCATAGTCTCCTGAGTAATAATAATTTAAAATGCATATAGTATCTATTGCAAATTGACATTTATTACCTTGGAGACATTTGTAATGCATGGAAAATGTTGAAGAAAAAGTACAAATAATATGTGCATTAAGGGATTGCTGAAATAAATTTGAATTTATATAAATGTAAAGCGGATATCGAAAGTGTGCCCATCCAAAATTTTTACTGTGGGTGATGCAATGGCTGAAATCAAGAAGGATCATGAAAAAGAATTTTACCATTAATTAGACCTTTTAATTAAAAATATTTAAGTCAAAAGCAAATGGATAATTAACTTTCTGTTGAATGATCTCAGTAGGTCAGTGGTGACTGAGTGACCTTGTAGCAGGAGTTGGTCTTGTGGAGCACGATTTTAAAGTCCTCCTTTACCTGACTTTTCATTTATCCATCCATCTATTGGCTGTTTCCCTTTCTGTTCCAAAATTCTGATATTTTCCCTAAAACAGCAGCATCTTTCCCCATGAAACCAAGGCAAATTTCAAAATCTGCTATACAAGATAATTTCTGTAATGTCGTTAGCATTATACACAGACATACCATGTGAGACATGCTCAACAATGTCTTTGCCATGTAATGTTTGAAATACCAGACCATAATGAAAACAAATGAGATTAAACAGCTATTAAAGCAAACTGGAAAAATAGCCAAAAAAACAAAGAAATAGTAAAAAGTACATTTTGACATTCACAGATCTTGACATCATAATGTCATGCCACCTAGTCTTTAAATTTTCATATTGCTGTGGCATGTTTGCTAACACCTGGCCAATGGATTTTGCTCATTTCATTACTCTTTTAGATAGTTTTGTTTCCTTAGAAGGACCACTTGCTTTGGCCACAGTAGAATAGTGATTCTGCACTGTGGCAGACTTACCCTTAGTCATAGGCTCTTCTTCCGCTTACTCTGAAGCTGCTTATTTGAATAAAGGAATGTCAACTTATACAGCTACTTGCTCAGCGTTAATATCATCTACAGATGAAGCAAGAGTCAATTCATTACAATATATCAATGCACTCCATTGATTTTTGTGGTATTGGAACAAATTGGAATGAAATAACCACTGTTAATAACTTAAATGTTTTATAGTTACTAAATGATTTTGCTTGTGTTTTAATGATTTGCTGTTAATAATCACCCAGTCACAACTTAAAGTAGGTCATGGAAGTGATGAGTGAAACAAGCAACTTTCAATTCACGAAACTGACTCACTAAACACAGTTGTTTGGAGGTTTTATTTTTTTGTGTGTGTCAACAAAAGAATGTTGCTTCCTGAAGGCTCATTCACACTTGGATATTTATCTGTATTTTTTTCTGCTGCTGCATAATACAAATGATCAGTCACCCATCACTATGCCTCTCATTACCAAAGCACCAAAGAGGTGCACAGTGCCTTCCTGTGACTTGATTCCTGCACAAGAGATTAAAGTGGAGCTTCCAGTTATTTTCTGTCTCTGATGCATCTTTAGAATTGCAATTAGAAAAATCATATTATATAACATGCCTGGCAGCTCAACAGAATGTCTGCACATGACAGAAAATAAGTGTATTGATTATTTTTTCCACTATTGATCTTTTCTTAAATACTAAATGACAGGCAGATGCATGCAGAATTAATGTATGGAAATGCTCCCAGACATGACTAAGCATTGCACTTTTTGTGTCAATAGCACAAATTTCACTGTAATTGAAACTGCAATTTTTTTCAGTTTGGCTGCAAATTCAGCTTAGCTCAAATCATATCGCTGATCACTCATTGTGAATACGTTGATGACAGTTCATCACATGATTGTGTAATACAATTATCCAAGCATAAATGCTCTGGCTTTTGTTTCTTTGATGCAAAAATATAATAAATGTTCCTGCCCATGACACCACCACGCCTCTGACTACCTGTAAAACAATCAAAATAATATGATTAACAGCAAAGACACATCTGAGAAAGGGTCCAGAGAACATCTGGGAGAGTCTTGGAAGGAGTGATATTGACCAGCTTGTAAGGTGAAGGCACAACAGTGTTTAATCTGAAGTGTTGAAACAAAAATAGAACAGTATAATTTATGTATTTCAACTTTAGTAAAGCTTAGCTAAGCATTTACTGTCACAATAATATAGTTTAGGAATATATTCCCTGTTTTGAATGATGATTATTATTTTATTAACAATATGTTTGCTTTTCACACTTCTGTTTTAGCAATGTTCATATAAGAAATATGCTTGAATGGCTTTTTATTATTTGGCCAATGTTATTTCTGTATGTTTGACTCTCCTGTCATTGGGACAATAATCCTATTCTTCCTCTCTTTTGAGTCCTCTAATTAAAAAGTTTAACAATCCCTGCTAATGACACAGACAAAAAGACAATTTCAACAATTATTATTAGGGCCAGGAATATGGTATTTGATGACTTTCCGCAGTGGCATGTGTAATCATATGCTGCTATAATAATACATTAATTACATATACCAATACCAAGAGGTTAACATTTCATTATAACTGCCGTTGTATTTCATGATAAATGTGGCAGCTGTTGTTCATGTGTTGTGCTTAATGTGCCTTTGGTGTTTTATATTTTTCCATTAATCCTATACCCAAGTTAGTGATGAGGAACTTGATGATTATCATTAACTGACAAATGGTGAATTTAACCCATGTTTAGAATGGAAAATAAAAATGAAAGATTTCCGTAAGAAAAGTAAGACTTGTTTTTTGAGAAAGAACTGTGTAGGATAGAGGAAAAATCTTTTTTTAAATGTCTGGACATTCCCACAGTGCATTAAGCTAGTCTGAAAATTAGACCCAAAATTATTTTTTTACATTTGAGAGGTCAGGTGGGCAAATCCTGATGCAGTTTCTTGTTTATAACTTTTGGAAAAGACATGTGTAGGCATCTAAACATGGAAAATATTTCAGCAGGCTTGTATCAGTTAGAAGTATGCTTTCTAAAAGCCTAAATATGGCAAAGCCAAGAATGCCAACTATTTTTTTTCCATTTTTGAAGGTCTGCTCTTATTATGTGGTGTTATCTGGACCAAACATTTTGATTTTGTTATGTAGTATACCAATAAAGGTACCAGTATGCAAGATTTGAACCTGTTAAGTGGTTTAGTTCTTGAGATATGGTCTTGTGAAATTAACGAAAAGATAAAAACATGTCATATTTGACACCCTTCTTCCGAACTGTATGTGGGATTTCTGGAAAATATATTGATTTGAAATGGAATGACACAAAACCATTAAACCCTATATTATAAAGTGTTACCATTAACTATATAAAAAGTGAATAAAAGTGAATTGTTAAAATAAAGAATACATTTTGTAATATCTTGTGAAACCTTAGCATGGAAAGGAAATTTACTAGCAATAATTATTGATCAGCCATGTAAATATAAATTTCCAGATTCTTCCCGGCCTACTCTTCATCACCAGCCATAGTAGGAACCTTGTGTTAATAATCTAAAACCCAGTTTCACCTGTTACAATTGCAAGGAGTCCTCCCTATTCTGGAAGCATTGGTCCCATGGCAGGAAATAGCCAGGAGAGCACACTAGTTAACAATAACTCATCTTAAGTAATAATGATTTTTATATCTATTTTTTTAGCTATTGTTAGTTGTGTGGATTAGTGTTTCTGGCAGGGGACATACAGCCATTCCCTTCTTGACGATGTTTTCCTCTGTTAAATCATTAGACTGAGGGTTCCCATCAGGGCCACTTTTTTGGCTTCTTAGGGATTTTCTGCTCAAAGACGGATAAAGCAATGATCTTGCATGTTTGTTTGTGTTGACATTAGCAAATGAGATCCAACTGTTCAGTTTTCAGACCTTTTTTTAAAGTGTTATAAAGAAGCTGGAATCCTAGCTCTATGAAGAAATCAACCTGGACATGATGCAGATACGCATATGACAGGCCTGACTTATTCATACACCCACACTGACTCACACCAGACCATTTTATAGACACAAATTTACCTAATTTACACATCTTTATGAGGTGAGAAGAAACCATAATACCCCGTGTTAGAATCCATAAGTTTGAAATGTCTTAGTTCACCCCCATTTAGGGAAATGCAATGAAGTCAAGAGACTATCATCTTCAACGAAACTCCCATTCGGCTTGTAGGATGCCAATCCAATGACATACTTTTCAAAGATCAGGATTAAACAGAAAGGCTTATAATAAATATGTCAACAGTCTATCACACAGTCTCCTTGATCTGCTGTAAGATATTTGTAAGATGTTTTGTCAGTTTCTCTGTGAATATGTCTGCTATTAATATCTTTCTATAAAATGCTGAATTAAGTAAATTACTGAGGCAAAATCTGATGTAACTGTCTTTCTTCCTGTTTACAGTGGGAAGTGAGCTACACATTTGCCATCCTGACCACTATGTGCTCTCCTGTTCAGTTTGCCCTTGCAATTGCCTCCCTCCTGATTGGCCCTTACTGCTACTATGCATTTGCTGGAGCTGTTGGGAGTGCTTATGTTGGTTACGCTGTTCAGTTTCCTTTTCCATACGGGACATTTCCAGACATATGTCAGGACCCACAATTCTATCAGTGGTATCACTTTGCCCTGCAGTTACTGGATATCATCAGCGGCATCATCTTGTTTGGTTTTTCTCTATGCTTTGTGATCATCCTGACGTTGAGGCTTCATCAAGCGGGGAATCTGAATGTAAGTTTCCATGCTGTTGTTTAAAATAAGGTCAGAAAATGTAGATGATGTGTACCTAGCACTCATGGGTCAGTGTCAGCCTTGTACAATTGTCACTGATCTGTTTTATTGACCTGCTGATGCCTAAATTATGGCCATAAAGGCTAATCTACATACACATCATCACAAATTCCTATCCTTGTACAAAGCTGATAATACTTTACTGCCATAACAATGACAGTTTGGAGATTACAGAAATAGATCTCCAGGAACTCACCCTAAATGTGATACTAATCCAAATCATACACTCATAACACTGAAGCTATTTAAATTTACTTGACAACATCCCTGTGCAGTGTTGGATGAGCTCAGTTTAAACATCCAAGTTCATTCATGCATTATCTAATCTCGTGGGTCACAGAAATCTGGAATTTATCTCCTTTGAAAAGTTTCTTAACAGGAAACAACCTCGTGTGGGACACCATAAATAATTGTGTATAGTAATGGATTGAGTTTGCATACCTATGTGAGTGTTGTTCTGTGTATTCTGGTTTTCCTCCTACATCCCCAAATTGTGCATATTCAGTAATTTGTTGATTCTAATTAATTAATTTATTCAGTAATTAATTGATTCTAAATTGGTCTACTACAGAACACAGAACAGAAGTTAAACCCAGGGCTATGAAACTGTGAGGAAGCAGAGCTAACCACTGTACCACCATACTACACCTCATCAACAATGCTAAATCTAACTTTCAAACATTAAATTTAATCTGGCCACTCCTACTCCTCCTATATAAAAGTCCAAATTCCTAAATAAAATGGAGCCACCTTTGATCAAAGTCTTTCTGACGAATTCAGTGTGGCTCATATGATTTTAGAAATATATTCTTATGTTAAACTGACAGAGAAAAAAGTAAAGATAACCTTTGAAATTAATATTCCTTGATAATAATGTAGTCGTATATTGATATTTGAATTATAGATTTAGAGAAGGTGGCTTTTGAATCACAGAGGAAATTAATTTTGTTTGATATAGCACTTTTCATAGTGAGATCTGCAAATTAAAATGTAATCTTAATCAATGTATGTTCTTCATGTCAGTGAACTTCACTGTCTTATGCAAAGTTTGTGCCCTCTCTCTTTGTTCACATACATTTGAATCAGAAAAGATTTAGACTTCTTCCCTTTTTACACATTTTGCTATGTTGCAACCTTGTGCTAAAATCTGTTAACTTCATTTTTCCCCAACATCAAGCAACACTCAGTACCCCAGAATGATAAAGCAAAAACAGGATATTAAAAAAATTTGCATAATTAATTAAAAATAAAAAACTGAAATATCAAATTGACATAAGGACTCAGACTTTTTCTATGACACTAGAAATATGGCTCACTTGCATCCCATTTTATTGATCATCGTTGAGATGTTTCTACACCTTGTTTGGAGTCCACCTCTGGTTAATTCAACTAATTAAACATGATTAGGAAAGGCAAACACATGCCTCTTCATTTCCCACAGGTTTATTGCAGTTACGACTGTCAGATGCTCCGACAGTGAAAGGTGCAATTGGCTAAGGGCACCCAGGTGATCACAATGTGTTAGAACTTAACAAGCACATCCACCATTTTGCAGATAAAGACATTACGACCATCAACATTTTTAGTTGCAGGACTAGGACTGTATTTTTAAAAAGTGTTGCTCACTGTAGAATGTAACTAAGCATGAATACAAGGTTTGAGGTTTCTAGTCAGATCCTGCTTGGTGCTTGCCAGATGAGCAGTCCAGACTTTGAATATTGGCAAGCACCGTGGCAGTAATGGGCTATATTCTGATTGTATGTGATTTGCAGAGAAATGAGCTTGAATTCTTCCTTTTTTACCATTTCATTTATTATTTTTTGCACTGAATTACAGTTTAATTTAATTCAAAGCTAAATATGTAAAGCACCAACAAAAGGCAAGCACCATTCTGGTTCTATAGATCCAAAAATGAATGTTGACAAACTAAATTTTGTGTTAATGCAACTCCATCCAAATGCAAGACAGCAGAATTTGCATGGCTTCTGGGTCATAAGGCCTACTTTTGGTTCTGTAAGCATGCAGACATGGAATATTATTATGACAGACTTCACTCTAGTTTTACTTGTCATTTTAAATTGACATTGTTGATATGTCAATGTTTGTGAAAACATCCTCATCATTGCTGATCTATTTATTATCTTTTCCTACAGAAACCAATGCGGGTCTGGTAGTCTGATCATCTGGAGACCAGTGCTGCTGAAATCACCATTGGATGTTATTTCATTGATTTCTTTCTTTCCTTGAGATTTTTGCATCAAATTGTCTTTTCAGAAGTTCATTGCTACATATTATCAGCATATTATCAACATATATGTAGATGTGATTTAAACAGATTTAAAGAAAATATGGGCCACTACTGGACTGGCAGACACCAATAATCTTGTTTGATGAGCTGACACTGTGTGAATATTTGACTGTCATGCATGTTACTGCCTAATATTATGTCATAAGTGTTTGGATAAGAACATAGTTCATCCCAACATATTATTGATTCTTATTTGTGTGATATGTCCTAAAGATGCATAAGATGCATAAGTCCCTAGGGTGTTGGTTTCATCTACCTTGTAATGAAATATGTTATATGTAAGTATTCTTACCTTTGTCAAAAAAAAAAAAACTTTTACATTTTAAGTAAACTACACTTTTTGGCAGCTTCTATTTTCGACTCCCATGTTATTCTGGAGCAACCGATAACACCTACTTTACCCATTGCTTTCACTGTTTTAAGTAATGCTTCTTTTTGGTATGACTTTTTTAGCATTAGAAGACTCTCTCTGTCACTATGTTTTGTGAACTGGAATAAGTTTAACTGTAAATATTAAAGACCTCAGATTCAGGTAGCCTTCTACTGATGGGTCTTGGTGGGGCTAAAGCCACCTTGGCTTGTTGGTTCTTTCTGACTTGAAAGGGGCATAGACTGGAGACAGAAGTATCAGAAGTTCTGTGGACACCATTCTTCATAGCCACTCCAAGATACATCACATCTGCCACATTCACTTTTCACTTTACTTCAGTTATTTTTTATTTTATTATACTTCACTCCCATTCACTCTACACAAGTGCTGTGTCTGCGAACGTCAATCTCCAAGCTGCTTGTTTTGCCACTCCCTGTTCCGCCCCTTCAGACAGTTCAGCAAATATATAGATTTAATTCTTTACTGTTTGGTAGAATTGAGGTGTGCCTTGGGATTTTAGGTGTTACAAAAATGTGTCACCACAGAAAAACGATCGGAAAACACTGCTCTATCTGCACCTTTGCTACTGGCATGCTAAAAAAGATCTCCGTAGCTGCTGTCTTGCTTAAAAATTGACACACTACATTACTTGGAAATTATGTTGTGTTTTTTGCATAAATTAGCAAAGATACTGCAATCTTGAATCATGGTTGGGATAATCATTACACTCAGGGCCGGCCTGGGAAGCTTATTCAGGCCAAGAATCCCCAGTCTAACCCAGGTCACACAATATACTGTACATTGGTTTTCTTGTACAGGTACAGACTCAAAAAACTAACAAACACAATTTTGTCTTGGAATTTTTTACGAGATAGTAAGGAGACAGTAGATTCAGCTTTTACACAAACATTTCACTCTTAAATGTTAGTCTCAAGACAACCTCTGATAACGTGTGGAACAACACTTCATAAATGTAAACACTTCATAAATAAATAAACCATGTAGTTCTATAATTTTTATATTAAAACAAATGTGCAAAAAGCACTCAACCACAAAAAAAAACTTGTCATTCGAAACCACAGTGCATAGATTAGGTTTACAATTTCAACTGAGAGTCTGGAATCTACACAGCCGCTGTCACCGTCCGGATGGTATTGCTTAATACCCTTCCACAAAGTTTGAAGTGTTGGTCAAAAAAGACCACTTTGAATTTCTTCAATAGACAAAAGACTCAAAAAATGTCTCAGTACCAAAATATTCTGTCAACCATTTTTAAAGAATGCACTTAGTAAACAAAAAACTGTGAAACATTTCATGTAGCCAATTCAGTCACTCTCTCATCATAGCACTAAGGCTTAGTCAGGGCGCAAATAAAAATAAAAACAAGACACGTTAATTAACAAACTTATCATGAAATAAAGAATAGCGGGTACCTTTAAAAACACAAATCATTCCATTCACATACGTATTTCATTATTAAAAAAATAAAAAAATTTGTGTAGCCAATTCAGTCACTCTGAGGGAAAAAGGGAAAAAAACTTTAAAATGTGATCATACGTTATACTTCATTAAAATTTGAAATAAAAATAAAACAAAATAAATACACAGTAAAAAATACCAAGACCCATACAACAGTCAGTCAATCAGTCAGTCATTATCCAATCCGCTATATCCTAACACAGGGTCACAGGGGTCTGTTGGAGCCAATCCCAGCCAACACAGGGCGCAAGGCAGGAACAAATCCCCAGGCAGGGCACCAGCCCACCACAGACCCGTACAACATCCAAATATAATTCAAAGTATATTATAAACTTTTACACAATCTTCATATATAACTTTAATCACAAAAGCACCAGATGTACGCACCTCTCATCATAGCGCTCCTGTTTAACTGTCAGAGCGCGAGACGTATGTGAAGTCAAAGCTTGACTTGAACAAAAACAAGAAACCATTCAACCAAAAACCAGAAAAGAAACCTTACAACATTAAACCGAAAGGATTTGTGTCCACTACAGAGCAATAATACCTTCTCGTTTTCCAGTATAATAACATTATCAACTGAGGTGCAACCTGGTAGTGTTCTATTGGATTTAGGTCAGGTAAGCGTGGGGGCCAGTCAATGGTATCAATTCCTTCATCCTCCAGGAACTACCTGCATACTCTCACCATATGAGGCTGGGCATTGTTGTGCACCAGGAAGAACCCAGAACCCACTGCACCAGCATAGGGTCTGACAATGGGTCCAAGGATTTCATCCCGATACTTAATGTCAGTCAAGGTGCCGTTGTCTAACCTGTAAAGGTCTGTGCGTCCCTCCATGGATATGCCTCCCCAGACCATCACTGACGCACTACCAAACTAGTCATGCTGAATGATGTTACAGGCAGCCTAACATTCTCCACGGTTTCTCCAGACCCTTTCACGTCTGTCACATGTGCTCAGGGTGAACCTGCTCTCATCTGTGAAAGGCACAGGGTGCCAGTGGTGGACCTGCCAATTCTGGTATTCTATGGCAAATGCCAATCGATCTCCACGGTGCCAGGCAGTGAAGAGTGAAGTCTGTTTCTGATTGTTTGGTCAGAGACATTCACACCAGTGGCCTGCTGAAGGTCATTTTGTAGGACTCTGGCAGTGCTCATCCTGTTCCTCCTTGCCCAAAGGAGCAGATACCGGCCCTGCTGATGGGTTAAGGACCTTCTACAGCCCTGTCCAGCTCCCCTAGAGTAACTGCCTGTCTCCTGGAACCTCCGCCATGCCATTGAGACTGTGCTGGGAGACACAGCAAACCTTCTGGCAATGTGCCATCCTGGAGATGTTGGACTACCTCTGTAGGGTCCAGGTATCACCTCATGCTACCAGTAGTGACACTGATGGTAGCCAAATGCAAAACTAGGGATAAAACAATCAGAAAAGACGAGGAGGTGAAAATGTCAATGGCCTCCACCTGTTAAACCATTTCTGTTTTGGGGGTCGTCTCATTGTTGCCCCTCTAGTGCACCTGTTGGTAATTTCATTAACACCAAAGCAGCTGAAACTGATTAACAACCCCCTCTGCTACTTAACTGACCAGATTTATCCCAGAAGTTTCATTGACTTGATGCTATATTCTGACTAAAAAGGGTTCCTTTAATTTTTATTTCCTAAACTTTTTAAAGGTAGTATATAAATATGGTACTGGATGTGTATGTAATTCCTTAGGTACCCACTTAACTTTTTTGTATTACTGTTTGTAATGAAAAAATAAATTACATGAAAATGCCAACCTGCTCAAAGCAATGCCATAGGTGATCACCTCCTTGTCGGCCAGGGATACACTAATATTTTTTAATGCGTTAAACAGGACACATTAATTACAAAAATTACTGTGTTAAGTTTCCCATATATAAATACTGTACACTAAAAAGTAACTACTATAGCAGCAGCAAACACAGTTTTTTTATATACTTCTGTTAAAGTAACTGTATGCTTACTGTAGAGGGAATATGCCATATTCATTAGAACAGCATATTTTAATTGCACAGCTTTATATTTGTACAGGCTTCTTCAAGTTGAAACATAAGGGATTCATAGATGCTCCTACAAAATATACTATTCAGTCCAGTCCTATCTATTTAATTCTTCCAAAATAACATCAAGTCTTGTTTTGAAAACCCCCAAAATTAGTTTGGAAAGGTGGCTCTGAGGCTAAGGATCTGTGACAGTATATGGAAGGTTGCCAGTTCGAGTCCCTGTTACTGCCAAAAGAGATCCATTTCTGTTAGGCCCTTGAGCAAGGCTGACCCTGTGCTCAGACACCAAGGGGTATGCGAAAACTAACAAATTCTTAATACAAGAAATTGTATAAGGGTAAATAAAGAAAAAAAAAAGTCCTACTGCCTACCACACTACTTGGTAGTTTATTCCATGGCTTTCCTGTGTGAAGAAAACTTTTCTGACTTTTGTACAAAATTTCCCCTTAACAAGTTTCCAAATGTGTCCCTGTGTTTTTGATGAACTCATTTTAAAGTAACAGTCTCGATCCACTGTGCTAATTCCCTTCATAATTTTAAACATTCCAATCATGTCTTCTCTTAATCTCCTTCTGCATAAACTGAAAAGGCTCAGCTCCGCCTTTTTATCTTTTAATCTTTCCTCACAAATCATCCCCCTGTAGCCCTTGAATCAGACTAGTTGATCTTTTCAGGACTTTCTATTTTTTATTTGTAGGCTGGAGATGAATACTGTACACAGTACTCCAGATGAGGCCTCACCACTGCATTATTATGCTTAAGCACAACCTCTTTTGACCTGTAGAATAACATCCGTTGACTTTGGCTTTGGTTCTGTAAGCAATGCACTGAAACCAAGAAACCCTTCCATCTGTACTTTAGAGGTTGTAACCAGTACAACAGATTGCATTTAAAGAAGTTTATATAAGTTAAAGATTATCACAACAGGCAGGCTGAGGTCTGTTTTCATGAACATGTTACATTGTATGGAATCTGCTGGTGGAGACCATTTCCAGAACAGCCTTTAAATTGGTCAGTAACATTCTTTAATGGCATTCTCACTGTGAGTCTGTGATTAGCGATGATACATCATCTAGGGTCTATTTCCGAGACCTGGAAGAACAACTTGATCAATAACTGCACATCGTTCCTTAGTAAAAAGGCAAGTGCCACAGGGAAACTTTGCCTTGGTTTTGTACTTCTTTAAGTAAAAGAGGAAATGTAATGTTTAGGTGTTACACATGATCTGAGTCATCTGAGTTTGACCATGCCGCTTAGTGCTTGTGTCGGATGAGTGCAATGTATCTTCTCTTAGACATGCCAGGACATTTACACAGGGTCATCTTAACAGCATTATAGACTCCAGGACAAAGCAGCGCACTGGAGCCCCTACCTACTCAACCACTCAGCAAGTCGCAACATACATAGATTAGCATGGGGCCCCCAGGCAACTGCCCAGCGTGCCCATGTGATAAGACGGCCCTGTATTTACACTCTACTCGTCTTAGTAATGCCAGGCGTGGTATTCACAACAAACACACTAAATTTATGTTTAGTTTCAGATATTAACTTCACAAGATAATCTGCATTTATTATTTTCACTTCTGTCATCTGTGCTGAAGATAATATGTTGTGTAATAAGTTTGGTTTATGTTTAACTGAATCTTATATACATAGGATGTTGAATGTTCCTAGACCTATGATTTTTATACAACCCTAATTTCATTTTTTTTTTTTTTGCTATAGAGAAAAATATGAAAAATCAAACTTGAATGTGCCAACTTTATATGTTTTCTTTTGTGTAGCTAATTTTTTAAATTGTTTTGTGGTAGCAGGTAATGCTCTAGTAGACTAATGTCACACTTACCTATAAGTCTGCTCTTACATTTTCATGGTTTTCTAAACTATTACAACTGCTTAATTTTTGGTGTATAGCAAATTTAGCCTCTCTCCAGAATGATCTATATTCAACATATTTACTTTGTTTTTATTTTAGAGTACATTATGGTAGAAGAAAAAGTTGCCCAGAGTTACTAAAGAAAGCATTAACTTGGCCTGCAGGTAGAGCTGTTCTGCATTTCACTTTAATCTCAAATATCAATGAGTTCATGTTAAGTTTTTTTTGCTGGAAAAGTCATGTATTAGTATCTGGGAGGAATTCACATTTTGAAAAAAAAAATCTTGTATTTTTTTACTGCTGATCTCAGTATTTTGAAAATATTTTTCATTCTTATTCTTAACTCATTATCAGCCACCATTCCAATACAGAATCTAAGGTGGTCTCATTAAGTGATTACAGCAAAGTTAGTTGCAATGCAAGATTTATTCCTAACTTATCTAATGCTGACATGGGAATAAAGTTACTCCTAAAATCAACATAATCTCCACATTTGCTTTCCATATATCCACTTTCTCGACATGATGAATCAAATTTATGTTGAGTCACCAGATATCCTAGCACACAATTTTTCGGAGTACCTGGTAAAAAATCCACAGAGACAAAGAAAACATATGTCGGCTACACACCGAGGAAGAACCACAAACCACTGCATCCCCATGACTCTCCCTTTTTCTCTGTTAAAGACTGGTTTTCATGCAGATTTATAGACATCCTAGCAGAGAGGGCTTTACCAGTGTTGGCCTGGGACAATGTCAGGTGGGTTTTGAGTATCTTGGACAAGACATGACAATCGTTGTTCTTAACTGAGGCATGGTTTTATGGATTCTTAGTCTCCCTCCATTAAAACGTTTTCAAAGGTAGTACTTGAAACTGTAATTAAATGCTGTATATAGCACCCTTGCCAATCTCACATATCACCCATACCACAAACCAGTATGGCATCAAAGTAACTCAAGCTGGGCAATCATACTCTAATATCTATTCTAGAGATTGGTCCTACATGATCAAATGGCACCATTTTAGGGACTTTGGGACTCAGTTGTTTCATGTGCTCATGATGAAAATGTGTGTAATTAGATATTTATTATTCTCCCAATTACGTTGCCATGCCTTGAACTGTAATTCCCTGACTGACTGCAAAAATGCATGCACTGTGGCCCCATTCACCTTTCTGCATTTCCCTCCATTATTTCCACAACCATATAACACAGGCAATCTGCAGCTTGTAAAGGTAATATCAATTATATTCTACCAGCCCTATCTATATCATAATGGAGGAGTGTACCGTGTTTTTAAAAACTGTTTAACATGCTGCATACTTTCTGTGTGAAAATCATCATAAGGTGGCCGTCAACATCTATAAATCAGCAGTACAAGCAGCCATGTGTTCTCCAGTTCACAGCTGTGTGTGCTCCTAATTTCTCAATGCAAATGCACACTAGAGGGGGAAATTCTGTCAAGATACAAAAAAGGAGCATTTTGAATCTTTATAAAATGAAAGATTTATTATCACAAAAGTAAGTACATGAAGCTCTGAAGAGCACACAAGAGAAAAAGGACAGGGCAATCCAAGGCAAACCGATCTCAATATACAATCCAATGTCAAAGTCAAAATACAGAGCAAAATGGTCAGAAATCCAATGAATCAAAATAACAAGCACACAAGTAACACTCACCAGCTCCCTAGTTCATTTAAAATGTATCACCAGGAACTGTGGAAGACCCTCTAGATTTATCAGTTAGAATCTAGCTGCAGACCTCCAGAGCTCTGCTCCATTGAAGGGGTTGTCGCTTTGCAGTATATGTCGGTGCTGTCATGTGACATGCCTTTGTGTGCTAAGGTTAAAATTAGGGTTGTGGGAGCAGTTATCTGACTCAAGTCAAGTAAACCAAGTGACAAAAGTGTGCAATTGGCTGTCCAGCCAAGCTGCTGAATCATGGAGCTACGAAGGTGTGCAGCTAGACCCTTCTCAGGTTTATAAGGCAGGTGATTGGCAGATCACCTCCCCTATTGGTGGACCTCCCACATAAAACATGCAACATGCTGCAGGCTTTGGAAAACAAAACAGACAATAAACAAAAATAACATTGCATACCTCAATGACTCAAATTTGAACAAAAAAGACTTAAAACAAGATGGTGCTAGCTGAGATTCACAGCTGAAAGATGTCATTTTTAAATGGTGAACACCAGCCAATAATACTTTACTCAGAATGTAAACTGAACTACAGACATTAAGACTTCAGGACCCAGTTTATTTGCTTGTAGGGTTTCATATTATTTCACTTGTGCATGTAACTACCCAAAGCTCTCTGCTGTGTGGTGTGAGGATTTCCCTTGTAGTCTTACTATGTTCCCTGTGGGAGATCACAAAGAACAGCAGAGCCAAGAAGAGCAGATACTTACACAATGACTTCCGTGCCTCAATCAATCACATTGCTGTATTTGAGATCTTTTTTATTCAGTATGAGAAGCTCTGGAAGAGAAAGGTCACTTTCTGAAACCCAGCTCTACAAACAGCTTGTATAACAAGGGCAAATAAGGCTTTCCTTAATTTTGCTTTCTGGAAGAAAACAAATTATTTCTTTGAGTTGTAATATTATAGCAATTAACTTTAAGACAGCGGTGGGATTTCTGTACGATATGACCTTCAGGTGCACCTCTAAAAGCAAGTTTGGTCTAACAGCTAGATAAGCGCCCTATTGTTTTAACAACCAAATTCCAGGGCATAATTGTAGGAAAATCCACAAAATAGCCCAGCAATGTTCACCATGTGTGGTTAAATGCTATTTTCTTTTATTTTCCTCTCCCTAACGACTTAAAATAGTTTATAGAAAAGGAGCACAAATCTCCTGTGGGGCCTGTGCATTGTGGGAGGTGAGTACATCTTGCATTGTGATTTGAAGCTGGCTTGAACCAGTCTACCAGTGACACAGTCCAGGGACACTTCACTTTTTAGGTTCAGTTAAATGAGGTAAAGAAAAATCCAGATTTACAGCTATTTAGTTGAAAAATGGGCTTTAAATATTAGGAACTGTAAACTTTTCAGTTGTGAACAGAGCCAGGCAGCTGTTAGAGGTCCTCTGCGATACTTGGTATTTGGATTTAGAGGGTTTAGCCATGGATGGATGTTAAGAGACCTCCAGTTGAGGGACTTGTCAGCATTTGTGTGGTTTACTGCTTGTAACAAAGGTACACCACTGCTTCTTACAGTGCTGGTCAATAACCTGTGTTAAGTCATTCACAACATCCAATTCATACTGAGGACTCCTATGAATAGTAGGCAACAACAAAGGGAATACCTAAAACTGCAATGGAAAACTTGAAACAACAAAGCCTAACTTCACACTGGGCCTTCCTATACAGATGGGACCTTCACTGCTACACGGGTTGGTTGCTTCACTTCTCCATACAATTAAAGTGTCACTCAGGTCCTACCTACCTACCTATCCTACCTGAGTATGTGAATTTCCCCTTGGGACTAATAAAGTATCTATCTATCTATCTACCTACCTACCTACCTACCTACCTGCAGATACCATACTCCTTCTCTTCCACACCAGCCGTCTTACCTCCCATCATCTGAGTCCTCGTCTCTGACTTCAGTACCAGCATCAGACTCAGACTGATGGAGGAGGGATTGGCTTTATAGGTGAAGCCTGATGTCACTTCCAGAGTGACCCCTGGAACTACTTCAAGGGTTACAAGTGATGGGGGGGGAACACCTAGGCTGTACATCTAGCACTTGCTCCCTGAGGCCCACTCAATATTTTAAAGGACAGACATTTAATAATCAGCAAACATATCCTTCAAAATATCCTGAAGGAGACCATGAATAGTGAAAAGGAACCCCCGCTGCTTTCTAGAAGATAGTGGAAATCCTCCATGACAGGTATTTGTTTCCACTTGTCTTTGCATTTCCCTTAGTAAATGAATCCCCAGGGGTCTTAATACTATTATTGTGTCTAGGGCACCCAGAACAAAAATGCACACATAACATAAATCTGTTTGGGCTTTGTTTTCTGGAAGTTGCAGGGTCTTGTTGCTCAGTGCCGTCTGTCGATTGCTGTCCCTTATATCTTTGTACATGAGATTGGCCACTTCTCACCCCCTTCAACCAAAGGGGGAGCCTATTTTACGATTGTCATGGCCGAATAGCACATCTGAAGAATTTTCAATATTCAGTTGTTAAATACATACTGTAAACCCCAACTCTCCACAAAGAAGAGTGCATTGTAAAAGCCTCCGTGCATTTTGCACATTCTGCTGTCCAACAAACACACTTATAAAGGCATCTAATTTGGGTTTTTACCAATCAGCACAGGCTCAATATTTTCATTGTGACAAAATAAATATTGAAATCTTCAGAGTGCAAAAAGAAATTGTACATTTTCTTTAAAAGGGCTACACTCTGTGTGTTCAGACAAACACGCCTTGCCTAGGAGAATAGTAGGAAGGAAGCCACATCTCAGGGTTTGTGGAATACTGAAGCTTTGTGATTTCAAATGGAAATGATAAGTGTGCCATGCCATCTTTGCAGTAAATCATGATGATGGCAGCATTATATTGAAAATTTGCTTTCAGCACTAGGGATGGGAAGGCTTTCCAAAGATCAAAGGAATGATGGATGATCACAAACATTATAGCTTTTTGAAGAAAACCAGCTCCACTCTTGCTCATGGGACTCGAGGGAAGATTCATCTTCCAGCAGGCCAATGATCTAATGCACAAAGCCAAGACAACAATGGAGTGGATCAAGGAGTATGGACTGCATTAGGAAGACAGCTGTTGAAATCATTGAACGTAAGGTTTAGTTTATAATGTAATGATCTAAAGATACTAAAACTTGTAAATAATCCTATTTTGTGTAGCATAGAGGCTTAGCTCAAACTCAGGAGCAGTAGATAACACACTGCGGCAGACAGGAATTTGGAGAAATCCTGTTTAGTCCGTTTTGAAAAGACTTTGATACAGTATGTACAAAGAAAAGTTGGAGTTACTTATAGTTTTCAGAGCAATGTGGTAAGTATGTCTCTGTCAATTCAATTTTTGCGCAGATGGTGTTTCACAATCCATCTATCCATCCAATATCAAACCCGCTATATCCTAACGACAGGGTCACGGGGGTCTGCTGGAGACAATCCCAGCCAACATAGGGCACAAGGTGGGAAACAAACCCCGGGCAGGGTGCCAACCCACCACAGTGTTTCACAATCCAGACAGCTCAAATCATTCTGTCCCTCATAGGGGGAGATGGGTCTGATTGCAGATATCCGCTGTGAGGCTATAACCACTGAGAGGCTGGGTGTACACCAGGAAGTGATGTTTCATTGTGGGTACATTTCATTGTTTGCAGAAATCCAGCCACAAGTCAGGGTATCCTGTTGTGGGGACGGTGTAGCTTTATAAAAGGCATTGTTCGATCCTTTCTCGTTCAATCTGTATTTAGTTCATAAACAAAGATATAACTTACTCCAACCAATAAATGATTCTTTGATAGACACCTCTGTTCAAAGCCATGACACAACACAATACTAGCAAATAAACTTTAAGCAACCAACCTTGCATTATAGTAAAAGACTCAGATCCCATTAGCTAAATAGATGCAAGTGTACAATTATTGGGAGAAGAAAAACCTATAAGTAGTGTAGAATGAGATGTTTAATTATAAGTGACAAAGCTGTAGGCTGTACATGTGAACAATAATTACAATGAGAACAGTTATTAATTTTAACACAGATTGCTGAATTACTTTCAAAGTAACACCAAGCTAATGACAATCAATGAGATATAGCAATCAAGTGAAAGTTTTTCTCTCTTTTCTTTTTTAACAATCATTAACTTATTTAAAGGAGACAAAATATGGTAAAATAGTTTAAATAAGTTTAGAAAAAAGCCACATTACAGAAATGGAAATTTCCCAGGCTTCTCCGTTAATCAAGTATTACATATTTTAACTGTAAATTGTTTTTTAAAAATTGACATTTGTATAAATGGTTTCTATTTAAAAAGTTTCACAGCACCACTATACCTGCAGCATGACAGTGAATGTGTGGCTTGATTTCTGCAAACAATGAAATGTCACGTTAGATTCAGCGTCCAGATTCGGCATCTTTTCAATACTATCATTCCAGAAGTTCTCCACACCAAACTCACTTGGCTCACTGTACCAGCTCCCATCTCCCAGTGGATCACAAACTTCCTGACAGATAGGAAGCAGCAAGTGAGACTGGGAAAAATCACATCCAGCACACGAACAGTCAGCACTGGCGCCCCCCAGGGATGTGTCCTCTCCCCTCTGCTCTTCTCTCTCTACACAAATGACTGCACCTCAAGAGACCCATCTGTTAAACTCCTGAAGTTTGCAGATGATATGACAGTCATTGGCCTCATCAAGGACAGTGACGAGTCTGTATACAGACGAGAAGTCGAACAGCTGGCCCTCTGGTGTGGTCAAAACAACCTGGAGCTGAACAAGCTTAAAACTGTGGAGATGACAGTGGACTTCAGGAGGAGCCCCCCAGTGTTGCCCCCTCTCACACTACTCAACAACATTGTGTCTGTTGTGGAAAACTTTAGGTTTCTGGGATCCACAATTTTCCAGGACCTGAAGTGGGCACCAAACATAGACACAATTGTCAAAAAGGCCCAGCAGAGGTTGTACTTCCTGCGTCAGCTCAGGAAGTCCAACCTGCCTCAGGAGCTGCTCATCCAATTTTACTGTTCTCCAGTAAAATCCAATCCAGTCTGTTCTCTGTTCGTCTATCATAGTCTGGTTTGGTTCAGCCACAAAACAGGACAGGAACATACTACAACGGACAGTCAGGACTGCAGAAAAAATCATTGGTGCTGATCTGCCCTCCATTCAGGACTTATACAGATCTCGAGTCAGGAATCGGGCAGAAAACATCACTGCAGATCCATCACACCCTGGTCACAACCTTTTTCAACTACTTACCTCTGGTAGGTGCTACAGAGCACTGTACGCCAAAACTACCAGACATATGAACAGTTTCTTCCCTCAGGCCATTACTCTCATGAACACTTAAGTCAATCTGACAGCATCAGAGGCAATACTAGGTAAAACCGGAGTCCAATTCCTTGTATGTGTACATATAGTTGGCCAATAAGGCTGATTCTGATTCTGATTTTGGCATACGGGAGATCACAGAACTTATAATAAGGAACTAATACGGATAGATACCCTAATACTAAAAATTGACAGACATGCACCCAGTGACTGGCCTGTCTTCCTAATATCTTCCATAGTTACTGTAAAGGTTACTGCAGTTATTCTTCATTGTCTTAATTGTAAAGAATATGAACTTCTAAAACTTGTTAAATAAGGTACACTCAGCTGGTACGCAGATGAACAGTAAGATATGTTGTCTTTTACACACCTTGGTAATGCATTATGGATTATGATATTGATTGATCGTAAGAACCTAATGTATCGTATTTAAAATTAGCTAAGAAACTAAATTCTAGGCAAGCAAGATGGGCACTCTGTTTCAGTAGATTTGATTCCACAAACACATACAGAGTAGGATTAGAAATGAGAAAGTGAATTCTGCTTCAAGATTATATGAATCTGATGACATTTTAGACAGAGTCCGATGTGGTAATGTGCCTTACTGGCATTACCAGTAATTAAATAAAATTTGTCAAGTGTCCGCTGCAGTGTTGAGAGGCATTTGTTTGTAATAAAAAGTTAAAAGTATAAAGAAAGTAAACTTGCCTTTTCCTTTTTTATAGAATGCAGATAGACATCTTCACTGACCTTATTAGCGCCTTTTGGAGAGTGTCGCGGTAGGTCCCGTGTAGAATGGAGAGACAGCCTTGCCATAAACCGGCTGGGATGGCATTGTCAGTCCTCCAGTCCTGCGTGTGCCTCCCGCGACCCCATAACACTAAAGGAGTAAAAAAAAGTGTGAAGCATCGTAGTATTAGTTTACCACGGTTTAGAAATGAGATACCATGTGTGTAGTTGTCTGAGCAGTAGCTCAGGGGAAGGACGTGAAAATTTAAAAGTGCTTACGTTAACTTAATGCAGAAGCGCAGTTGGCGTCTCAAAAGCAGGCACAGCTATGCGCGCGCACGCGCCGGCTGCTTGAACTATTATAGTGTTTTTGCAGGCAGGAGACGGCACTTCTCGCAGACGCGTTCTCGTCGTCGCGTGGTTGTAGAGAGATGACTTAGGACAGCATAATTGGTCGGCACAAGGGCGCCGAATATAAAAGGGACTCGTGGCCCCTAGAGGTTGGTTCCTTTCTGACTAGATCTTCTTGGAGAAAGGTACTCGGTAGAACAGCTTTTGAATTTACCGAGCATCTGGCTTAGCCCTCGACTGGTTCAGGTCATATTTCTGCAACAGGACTCTTAGAGTCATGCTAGACGATTTTTCATCTGAATCAGTCCCACTCCCATGTGGTGTCCCCCAGGGTTCCATTTTGGGGCCACTACTTTTTTCAATTTACATCCTGCCTTTAGGTGCAATTTTTAGAAAACATGCAATCTCGTATCACCTATATGCTGATGACTGCCAAATTTATTTCTCCCTCAAGTCAACTGACTCCACTAAACCTCTTCTCAGCTGCTTATCTGACATTAAGGACTGGCTGGCTGTAAACTTCCTTCACCTGAACGATTCAAAAACCGAGGTCATTGTTTTTAGTCCCGACCGCAAACAGACCTTACCCCTTGGCCTCGACTTTCTACCCATTCCAGTAACTTCGTCTGTTTCCAATCTTGGAATCAAAATGGATATGGTCCTGAAAATGGATGCTCAAGTCAACAGCACAGTAAAATCCTGCTTTTTCCATCTCAGGCGAATTGCCAAACTCAAACCAATTCTGCCTTACCACCTCCTGGAATCAGTAATCCATGCATTCATTACGTCCCGGCTCGACTATTCTAATTCGTGCCTATATGGTATTAGTAAAGCCACTCTTTCGAGACTCCAATTGGTTCAAAATGCGGCTGCAAGGCTTTTAACTGGAAGCAGCAGAAGCCAACACATTACACCGATTTTAAAAACCCTACAATGGCTGCTGGTTAGCTTCAGAATTGATTTTAAGATACTCCTCTTAACCTATAAGGCACTAAATGGTCTAGCCCCTGCCTACTTGAGTGTCTTGCTCCATCGTCACAATCCCCCTCGTGTTCTTAGATCCGCAGATCAGCTGCTCCTAACCGTTCCCAAGGCACATTTTAAAGCTCGTGGTGAAAGGGCTTTTTCTGTCTGTGCACCCAGGCTCTGGAACTCCTTACCTTTAGTGGGTAGGCAAGCCGCTTCAGTCACCACATTCAAATCACACCTAAAAACGCACTTCTTCACACTGGCTTTTAATTCTTAACCTGTCTTATTTCCACTTGCTTTTTGCTATTTCTCTGTTTTATTGGGTCCCCTGACCTGTTTTTTAGTGTCTCTGTTTTAATTCTCTCTTAATGTTTGTTTTTAATATTTTGCTTTTAGTCTTGCTTGTTTTAACTGTACAGCGCTTCGGTCAGTTGTAATGCTGTGTTTTTAAGCGCTTAACAAATAAAAATGGTATGGCATGGTATTACGGCTTGTGCCTTGTTTTTGTAAATATATTTGTTCATGTATAAATATCTCTGAAGTAATTTTGGTGGTGGTATTTATTTGGGTTATGGTTATTGGTGCACTGTTTTTTTTTTTGTATATAGTCACTATCTTTGAGTTTCATTTACTTACTGTTTTTGTGTGTCTTTTACGGTATTGGACTGTGTATTAATATATAAATTCCGCAGGACATTATTTTTGTTAAGTGCACCTGTAAATAAAACCTCACTTTATTTTTCAAAAACCCAACCCTTTTTGTGTCCGTGTCTCCCTGTCTTACACTATCATCCTGGTCACGTTTGGTCCCACATACTAGACACCTAGAGTGTAGGCTGGTGTCCCTAATTCCCACTACACGGGGTGTCACATCCGAAAATATGTATTATCCCTCTAGAGATTTTGAGATTGTCCTGAGAGTTTAGTAAATGAAATACTGACCTCTCAATCCCTAATCGCTGACCATTATAAAAGAACATGAGGGTAAATATGTTCTTTCTAAACTACATGTTAGGATGTTAGGATAGGCTCATTCTTCACCTTCGTTTGGTCAACTGTGGGTAGCTAAAACTATGAAACATCTAAAGAGATATTTTGGGTGGGAGAAAATTAGTCAGAAAGTACATGATTTTGTTCTGTCAAAAGAAATTTGCAGTAGAGCAAAGCTGCCTTGGAAATTGGCAATAAAGCAATTACAGCCTAATCCATCGTCTAGTCATCCCTGAGACGATATTTCTACAGATTTTACAACAGACTTGCCTAATTCTCAGGAAAACACAACAATCTTAGAGTAAATCGATTTTCAAAGTGTGCTCACTTCATACCACTAAGGAAATACTTTTCACCAAAGAACTGGCAGATACATTATTAAAAGAGGTGGTCCATCTTAATGGTTTTCCATCTTCCATTTTTTTGGATAGGAAACCTCAATTTATGTTGAGTTGTGACATCAGTCTCACTTCACATTATCTCCTGGAGGGAAACAAGCAAATGGAAAGAGTAAACCATGGCCTTGAGAGATTCTTGTGCACTCTTGTCAGTCTGTCTGGTTAGAATCTGCACATATATTATATTTAGTTCCATTGAGATGTCATTAGTTGAATCCATCTGCGGGTTCCAATCCCGTTTGTTTAAATTCCTGTTCGTTGCACGCTCAGGGTGTCAGAATATGTACAAAAGTTAAATGCATTTTGTTACCTAGTGCAGGAGAACTTCAAGATTGCAGAAACCTCTGTCATAGTCATACAGTTTCCAGATCATAGGCCCCTAAATTGGCCCATGTTTAGGATTGGGCAGATTGTGTGGCATGCAATGCGGGACATCCACCTTAGAGTTCCATTCTGCAACCTGGCTCCTAAATACATTGGACCTTACAAAGTTTAGAAAAAGGTGTGTCTGCTGTCTTATTGTTTGGTCCTTTTGGATCATTTCAAGATTCACCCTACATTTCATGTGTAATGGTTAAAAACAATTTATTGTAGTCTGTATTACATACCAAAATACACTCATCCTCTTGTCTAGGTGGAACTGGGTGAGGAGTATGAGGCACAAAATATTTTGAATTCTCAACAATGCAGAAGCCATGTGGAGTATTTTATCCATTAAAGGAATTTCAATCCTGAGGTTCACTCTTGAGGGAATGTGGATCACACAGATGTTTCTTTTTTATCGTGAAACTTTCATTGTAGGATTCCTTGGGAAGCCTGATGGGAACAACCGGTGGTTGCTACTTCGCTTGGTGGGATTGATTGTGAGCTGGGTTATGTTTTTATTTTTTATAGTTTTTCCTTGGTCTCTAGTAATTTCTGAAATATTGTTTTGGGGATTTTGTATGTTAAGGAATCCAGACGTTGCATTTATTTTTGTTTTGGAGACATTTTTGACATTGTTAAATAATGGATTATGTTCACCATCAGTACCATTTTCTTTTTGCTTTGGGTGTCACCATTGTGTGACATGTGTTTGCTTATTTGAAGGTCTCTTTGGTAGGAATGAGGCAAAATTTTGCTGAAGTAAATTTTACAATACAAAATACTGCCAATACAAAATGTGGCCTATTATTGTATGTCATTAACACATGACTGAAATGAAACACAAAGATAGATTTAAAAATCTGACCAAAAAACCTGAGCTAAGGTGTAAGTAACATAATAAGCTGAAAGTACTTTGGTAGAATTGCTATTAACTTTCTGTAGTATGTTGCGAAGGTGAAAGTTGTCAGTGCACAACATAGACATCATTGTGTATGAAAGCATGCTGGGACCACAGGCTAGGTTTTTAATGCAAACACTTAATTGAATGAGTCACATACTTAGACGAGTGTGGTGAATCACATCTTTCTTTCATAAATGCATCCACAGGCTTGTTTTCATATTGAACTATTTGGACTGGCAAAGTACAAATGTATCATTGTATTAGAGAAGTTCTCCTAACATATAGGAGCAGCAAGTTCCTACTCTTGAGCTGCAGATATGAGAACAAGTCCTCAAGACATCAATATGCCTTTCACTGATACTGATTAAGAAATAGTGGTAAAGTACAGTGTAAAAGCCAGCCCTGACACAGACAGGCGTAGGACATGGGTTCAAAGCACATAAATGGTTTTTATTTTCTTTCCTCTCCTGGAGATCATTTTCCCCATTCCCCTAAGTCCACAACACAGTCCCAAGCACAGCACAAACACAATACTTTTACTTTTTTTCTTCTTCTTCTTCTTCTTTTCCTCCTCCACTCCTCCCGGCAAGCTTTGACTCCTTCTTCCCGACTCTGGCTCACCGAGTTGTGGCTGCTGGCCCCTTACATAAGGCATCCAGAAGTGCTTTAGGTACTCGTTGCCCCACTTCCGGCAGCACTTCCAGGTGTGGCGGAAGAACCACCCACATGGGCTCAGGAACAGCTACAGTGCCCCCTGGTGGCATCCCTGGATCCCAACAGGGCTGTGTCCAACTCCATTGCCCATGAAGCCCTGTGGGAGTCCAAGGCACAGCTGCCACCCAGGGGGGCTGCCATCTAACATTCTGGGGTAGGTAGCACTCTGTCCACACTTGCTCCCCCGTTCCTTCCAAGGCAGAGGTGTCCCGACTGGGCAAGGGCCCCGGCCATCCACGACAACAGGAAGAAAGTCATTACACAGCAGTGCATTTACATTTACATTTATTCCTTTAGCAGATGCTTTTATTCCAAGGCAACCTACACATTTTTCCTTGACTTACCCCTCTGCTCCACAGTTTAAAATTACAAGCCAAACAATTCAGATGCAATCAAAGTGCACATTGCAAACTTTCACTTAAGTTTATTTGCATACATTTTGGTCACACCATGTAGAAATGACAACACTTTTTCTACATGGTCCCCTCATTTCAGAGCACCATCATTTTTTAGATACAGCAATGTTAGATATATAAAAGCCGTTATATTTAGTACTTTGTCACATATCCCTTGCATGCAATGACTGCTTGAAGTCTGCACTTCATAGACTTCACCAGGTGCTGAGCATCTTCTCTGTTGATGCTGTTGTCATGCCTCTACCCTCTAATGCAGCCATCTTCAGCTCCTGCTCGTTTCGGGGACTTGTCCCCTTGTGTTTTCTCTTCAGCACATGGAATGCATGCTCAATTGAGTTTCAATTGGGTTACTTGCTTGGCCATTCAAGGATTTTCCATTTTTTATCTTTGAAAAATTCCTGTGTTGCCTTAGCATTATGTTTGAGATCATTATCCTGTAGTAGGATGAAGTGCTGTCCAGTGGGTTTGGAGGCATTTACTGGAACTTGAGCAGATAAAATGTTTCTGTAAACCTTAGGATTCATTGTGCCACTGCAACAGTTCCATCATCAATGAAGATAAGTGTGTCAGTACCTGTGGCAGCCATACATGCTCAAGCCAGAACAACATGTTTAACAGATAAGGTGGTATGATTTGGATCTGGGGCAGTTCCTTTTGTTGCCACACTTTGCTACTGCCATCACTCTGATACAGATTCATCTTTGCCTCGTCTCTCCACAAAACCTTTTCCAAAATTCAGCAGACTCTTTTAAGTACATTTTTCACAAACTGTAATCTGGCCATCCTTTTTTGTGGCTAACTACTGGTTTGCATCTTGCAGTGTGGCTTCTGTATTTCTGTTTATGAAGTCTTCTGAAGACAGTAGTCTCTGACGCATATACATCTACCTCCTGAAGACTGTTTCTGATCTGACAGACAGGCGTTTGGGGCTTTTTCTTTACTACAGTGAAGATTCGTCTGTCACCAGCAGTGGAGGTCTTTCTCGGCATACCAGTTCCTTTGCGATTACTGAGCTCACATGTGCGTTCTTTCTTCTACATGATATTCCAGACAGTTCATTTTGGTAATCCTAAGATGTTAGAGAAGTTTCTAAAAATTTTATTCTTGTTTTACAGTCTTATAATGGCTTCTTTGACTGTCATTCTCACAGCTCTTGTTCTCATGTTGAAAAATGGCAACTACAGACTCCAAAGTGTAGAAGCAAGCCTGGGTATCTTATGCCTGCACTAATGAAGCACACCTGAGTAACCACAAACACTTGTGACACCAATTGTCCCAAACATTATGCTGCCCTGAAATGGGGGGAGGGCCTTTGGAAAAAGTGCTGTCATTTCTACTAGCTGTGACTGAAATATATGCAAATGTGAACTTTAATAATGTCTGAATTGTTTGGTTTCTAATTTTAAACTGTGGAGCAAAGGGGTAAATCAACGAAAAATGTGTCTTTGGCCCAAACTTTATGGAGGGTACTGTATCTATATATATTGTGAAAGGAAATGCCTTGACACAAGAAAAAGTTTTGGGGCAGCCACCCGTATACTTGAAAAAGGCTGCAAAGATTAAAAATTGGTAGCACAGTGTGTACAAGTTAAGTCCAAAACAGAATTCAGTTTACAATCGGAAGGCGTCTGGCTTTTAAGGCAGGTTGGCAGAAGTGATGTCATCAGGACCGGAACTGAAATGATGTCATCGTGTCCAGAACCGGAAGTGACTTCATCAGGACCGGAACAGGAAGTGGTGTCCAGGCAGAACTTCCTGTGTTTGTTCTGTTGGAATAATAAAGAGAGGTTTATTACACCCGACCACCCCCTGGCTTGGCATGGAATTACCTTCTTTTGGCCCTTCTAGCTGCTTCCCATATATATAGTGGAATGGGAGACCCGGACACAGACAGGCAGACACGTTACAAGCCATCACCACACGTTTATTTACAATAATACTATTTACAAGTCAATAAGTGCACCTTACCTCAATCCCCCACAGTCCCAAAGTCCAGGCTTCCTTCCTTCCTTCCTTCCTTCCCTGTCTTCGCCCACCTCCTTCTCCGACTTTGTCCGCCTCCTCACCCGACTCCAGCCTTGATTGTCGGGAGGCGGACCTTTAAATAGGCAGCTGATTGCCGACCACACCCAGCCACCTGTGACAATATATATATATATATATATATATATATATATATATATATATATATATATATATATATATATATATATATATATATATATGTATATATACGCCCCTTCTACATATGTTCCGGGGGAGCAACCATGGGCGTCTCACTACCTCCCTCGGGACGCTTGGTGGCAGCCTCCCTGGCTGACGATGGTGCCTCAGTTTCCCGCAGGGTCTCATGGGAGATGGAATTCTCCACAACCCTGTGGGGATCTAGGATGGCCGCCAGGGGGTGCTACATGGATCCCGGAGCCCACCTGGACATCTCTACAGCCCCGCCTGGAAGTGCAGTTAGCCACAGGTGATCAAGCACCTGGAGCACTTCCGGGTGGGCTATTAAAAGGGCCAGCATCCACCACTCAGGAGCCAGAATCGGGAGGAAGAGGACTAGGTTGCCTGGGAGGAGTGGTGGTGGTGGTGCCAGAGGAAGGATTTGTTTGTGCTGTGTTGAGTAAGTGCTTTGGGACTATGTTGGGCCTGTGGGACACGGGGAAGATGTGCCCCACGGCTGAAGAAAAAATAAAAAGACTTGTGATTTTACATGTGCCTCTGCATCAGTCTGTGCCGGGTCGGGCGCTATATAGCGCCTTATTACAATATATATATATATATATATATATATATATATATATATATATATATATATATACAGTACACCCAGGTCTCACTGTCATTGCCCACGTGAGCATTGAAGTCTCCCAGCAGAACGAGGGATCCCCAGAAGGTATGCCCTCTAGCACCCCCTCCAGGGACTCCAAAAAGGGTGGGTACTCCGAACTGCTGTTCGGTGCATACGCACAAACAACAGTTAGGACCCGTCCCCCCACCCGAAGGCGAAGGGAGGCTACCCTCTCGTCCACCGGGGTAAACCCCAATGTACAGGCTCCAAGTTGGGGGGCAATAAGTATACCCACACCTGCTCGGCGCCTCTCACCGGGGGCAACTCCAGAGTGGTAGAGAGTCCAGCCCCTCTCAAGGAGATTGGTTCCAGAGTCCAAGCTGTGCGTCGAGGTGAGCCCGACTATATCTAGCCGGAACCTCTCAACTTCGCGCACTAGCTCAGGCTCCTTCCCCTTCAGAGAGGTGACATTCCACGTCCCAAGAGCCAGCTTCTGTAGCCGAGGATCGGACCGCCAAGGTCCCCGCCTTCGGCCACCACCCAACTCACACTGCACCCGACCTCCTTGGCCCCTCCCATAGGTGGTGAGCCCATGGGAAGGGGGACCCACGTTGCCTCTTCGGGCTGTGCCCGGCCGAGCCCCATGGGTGCAGGCCCGGCCACCAGGTGCTCGCCATCGAGCCCCACCTCCAGGCCTGGCTCCAGAGTGGGGCCCCGGTGACCCGCGTCCGGGCAAGGGAAAACGCCGTCCAAAATGGTTTTTCTTCATAGGAGGTTTGTTTAACCGCTCTTTGTCTCATCCCTCACCTAGGACCAGTTTGCCTTGGGTGGCCCTACCAGGGGCATAAAGCCCCGGACAACACACCCTCGAAATTCGCGGGGGTTACGTTCCTCGAGCACCCGCGAATTGTAATATTGATATGGTTAAAAAATGCCTATTTTTATTGTTTAAACCCTAAATATGCCCCCAAAACACTTTAATTTCATTTCAACCTCAGCTTAGCACATTACCTAAAAAAAAGGTAAATCCGTATACCATACAGTACTGTACTGATATGTCACCTGCAGTGCTAGAAAATACCGATGTTACCGCTATATGTACTATTAATTCATGCAAGCACATTTTCATTGCCAGAAGCCTTAGAAGGTGCAGGGAGTTTTGAAGGCATCTTTGGGGCTACTAAGATTCACACCGTTGAGAAGATTGTGATTTATTTATTTTTATGGTGGAGATTCCAGGGACGCACCCAACCTTGAATCGACCCACACGCACTCACAAACAGAGACAAAAACAAAGCAAACCGGTAATCAAACAGCAAATAAAGAATGTAATGAAACAAATGAAAACAATACCACCCCTGTTCCCTTTACGGCAATTATACATTAAATACAACAAAGCACAAACAAAACACATACAGTAAAGTCCATGAAAAACTGCAACGGATGAAATGTAATGATGAAAATAGATAATCCAGAGATCCGCACATTGAATGGTAATGTAAAGATAGTCCTACCAGTAGTTCCTGAAATGGTGAAGAATGGGTGGATGGGTTCAGAAGCGCTCCTTTATGCGCAGGATGGCAATGAATCCACTTACAGTCCTCATGTACACAGGCAGATGGCAGAAAATCTGGACCCCAACCACAAAACAATCCAGGAGAAAATGAATAAGTACAGGTAACTTAACAGAAGGCAGACAGAGAGAGACAGGAACTTGAAACACAAATTACAAAAACTTTTTTTTCTTTTGGTAACCGGTACCCTTTTTAAAAGCTGTGCTGACATCCTTTGACCCCAACAGCCCCTGCACCCTCAGCAGAAGACCAATCGGAGCCACTTCAGGGACTGCTGGGAGTTACAGTTTTAAATTCTAGTAAAGTGCAACACTCTTGGATTGGCTACTTTCACCATCCCAATCCACGAATGACTGAGACCGTGAACCCTGAACCGTGTCTTCGCGGGGGTCTACTGGAACCTCGGATTGCGAGCATAATTCGTTCCGGAAACATGCTCGCAGTCCAAAGCACTCGTATATCAAAGTGAATTTCCCCATAAGAAATAATGGAAACTCAGATGATTCGTTCCACAACTCAAAAATATTCATATAAAAAATTATTAATACAAAATATAAAGTAAAAATACATAGAACAAATTAACCTGCACTTCACCTTTGAAAAGAATCATGGCTGGTGTGAATGAGTTTCTAAACTCTTGTGGGATTCCACCCAACGGGACGACACGTGGAAAAGCGTCCAAAGCAACCGCAGGCACCCAGCACTGTAGCAGTTTACAGTAAAAGCGAATCCGAAAAGATCACGGACATGCTATAAGCGCCTGCCATCAATGGGTGATACAAGGAACAAGGAACATTATAAATGCGCAGGGCACAGTATTACTTGGCCACGGTCCTGCCTGACTGCTGTGTCTGTGCATAGGAGAGTAGCAGATCCCGCTACAATAAATAACAGCACTGTTGCTGTTTCAAGCTGAACAAAGCTGGTGTTGCTAAAGTACTGAGACTCAGCTTCGTGTTTTGGGGTGCAAGACGGAGACTCACACGTCACAGCACACACGAGCACACACACACACACACGCATACACACATACACACACACACAGAGTCACAATGCTGTAGTAAACAGTATACACTCGTATGGATGTTGACTATATGAGTGAGGCACGCCGACTCAGATGGAGAATAGGAGACGATTACCCACAATCCCGCAGTGCGCGAGAGAGAGAAGAACCATCAGCTCAGTTGTGATCACACAATGCTCAGCAGATAAAGCGTAGACATACTACTCGTATTGCAAGACCTCGCTCGTTTATCAAGTCAAAATTTATAAAAAATTTTAGCTCGTCTTGCAAAACACTAGTAAACCAAGTTACTTGCAAACCGAGGTCCCACTGTATATATAAGTTCTTTATCAGTCCAGTTGGAACCAACAGCTAATAGGTGACTAAGGAATTTTACCAGATAATGAAAAGACAGTCATTGTTAGAACAATATTTAATGTTTACTCAGAAAACATAAAGATACATTTACATTTTAATAGATTTCCATATTATAACTTTATAGGCTCATTATTAAGACTGCAGGCTTTTATTTCTGCAGTGCAAATAATTTTTTATGTTAATAATATGACTTAAGAATCACAATACGAATTTTAGGGACAGCACAGTAGTGACAGTTGTGTCATAGTAAAGAGACAACGGTTCATACCCTGTGTCCTTCTTGCGTGGAGTTTGCATGTTCTCCCCATGTCTTTGTGGGTTTTCTCCTCGTGCTCCGTTTTCCTTCTACAGTCCGAAGCATGGAGGTTATGTGCATTGGCAATCCAAAATTGGCCCTACTGTGTGGTTTTTGTGTGTGTATATTCGCCCTGTGATAGATTGGCACACTGTCCAGGTTTTGTTCCTGCCTTGTGCCCTATAATGGGTTCCTCACAAGTGTCATATTTCTCTTATTATTATTATTATTATTATTATTATTATTATTATTATTATTATGTTTGGCTATACCATATTCGTGCCATTAATGCTTGTTTTATCATTTGTTTGTTTTTAGATCATTTTGGTAATATATTTTATGCCCCTTTCTGTGTTTGTTTTTCCACATGAGCTACCATTTTGTTTATCTGGTCACTATGATGCTAATTGGTTGTACAGTTTATGATGCACTTGCAATTTCACCCATTACATCATGGCAGGACCATGATAAATACTAAAAAGTAACTGAACTTTGTTGCAAATTTAAGGAATCACCATGAAAGAAGCCATAATTTTAAGCATGCTCTTTGTTTAGAATCTCAAGTTTCTTTAGCGACTTTGAAGTTAAGGGTTTGCAGATTCTCTTGACTACCCGTGCTTTTATCTTAACTACAGTTGACCTCATGTGTGTAATGTCCCTTTAACCCCTGCTGCTCAGTTTTATAAAAGTGGTTTGTTAGGACTTAAAATAAATTCCAATGGTTACCATGGAACCACAGGTTTAATTTTAGACAATTTGCATCTTTAAAATGTAATACAACGTTGTACACATTCTGCATTACAGTTAAGAGCACAAACAAGTTAACTGACCTGCTTTGGGGTACATACAGTGCATTTACTGTACATGTGCCTTAATAAGCTGGCTATTCACAGAAATCTGTTTTCTAAAATGCTATTTAATCCCTTATTCCTGTTAGAGAAACTGGGTTTTTGGTATCTGAGTACCCTGATTAAGAGAGGCTGATTTCTTTGTGAGCAAACCGGTAATGTGGCCATGTACACTCTTAACCGGGTTACTGTTAAGGATTTTGTAGTCTGTGCATCTTCACACATGGTTACAAATGATTGAGCGATCGTTTTATTCCTTCTCCTGGCTGAAATAATCTGTCTCTGTATTTCAAAAACTGCTAAATTTATGTTGACAAGCTGAACGTACAGTGCTAAACTCAGCAGCACAATCTCAGGAGTAGGATAACCTGTTAAAAGTAAGGTGCATTGCATAGTCCTATTACGTTTTAAAGTAGTGACTGTTTTAATGTAATACTTATTTTAGTGAGGCAAAAAAAGCCTCTGTTACTATTATACCAGCAGCACTTGGTGTAAGGTGACAAGCACATGTACTGGTATGCTGCCTTCCTCAGAGTTCAATCACACAACCAAGCAGAAAAGAAGGTGCTGTGTACAATCCAATAAAAGAAATTTATTTTTAAAATGTCAGTTTAGTAATAATCCTGCTGTTTACTAGAGATATGTTGAACCAGTGTGATCATGTGACACAGTGCTAATACTGCGAATCATCAGTGGCTCAGGTCAAGGATGTAAAAGTGGATAGGTTTCATTTACTACATAGCACATAAAAGAATTAGACAGACAGACAGACAGACAGACAGACAGACAGACAGACAGACAGACAGACAGATAGATAGATAGATAGACAGATAGATAGATAGATAGATAGATAGATAGATAGATAGATAGATAGATAGATAGATAGATAGATAGATAGATAGATAGATAGATAGATACTTTATTAATCCCAAGGGGAAATTCACATACTCCAGCAGCAGCATACTGATAAAGAAAATATTAAAGAGTGATAACATTGCATGTATACAGACAGACAATAACTTTGAATAATGTTAACGTTTACCCCCCCCCCGGGTGGAATTGAAGAGTCACACAGTGTGGGGGAGGAACGATCTCCTCAGTCTGTCAGTGGAGCAGGAAAGTGACAGCAGTCTGTCGCTGAAGCTGCTTCTCTGTCTGGAGATGACACTGTTCAGTGGATGCAGTGGATTCTCCATGATTGACAGGAGCCTGCTCAGCATCCGTCGCTCTGCCACGGATGTCAAACTGTCCAGCTCCATGCCTACAATAGAGCCTGCCTTCTTCACCAGTTTGACTGTATATATATAGATATATTGACTACTCTGTCTATATAAAATCCTAAGCCTAAAAGTGCAACGATTTAGTGCAACGATTTTATGTGATGTTTTTATGTCACGTATTTTGTCATGCTTTAAATCAGGCTTATTTTAAAGCCTACATACTGTATATATATACAGTTAGGTCCATAAATATTTGGACAGAGACAACTTTTTTCTAGTTTTGGTTCTGTACATTACCACAATGAATTTTAAATGAAGCAACTCAGATGCAGTTGAAGTGCAGACTTTCAGCTTTAATTCAGTGGGGTGAACAAAACGATTGCATAAAAATGTGAGGCAACTAAACTATTTTTTTAACACAATCCCTTCATTTCAGGGGCTCAAAAGTAATTGGACAATTGACTCAAAGGCTATTTTATGGGCAGGTGTGGGCAAGTCCATCATTATGTCATTATCAATTAAGCAGATAAAGGGCCTGGAGTTGATTTGAGGTGTGGTGCTTGCATGTGGAAGATTTTGCTGTAAACAGACAACATGTGGTCAAAGGAGCTGTCCATGCAGGTGAAAGAAGCCATCCTTAAGCTGCGAAAACAGAAAAAGCCCATCTGAGAAATTGCTACAATATTACGAGTGGCAAAATCTACAGTTTGGTACATCCTGAGAAAGAAAACAAGCACTAGTGAACTCAGCAACGCAAAAAGACCTGGGGCCTCATGTATAACGCTGTGCGTAGAACTCACACTATAACATGACGTAAGCACAAAAGCGGGATTGTGCGTACGCACAGAAAAATCCAGATGCAGGAATCTGTGCGCACGCAAAATTTCACGTTCTTCCACTACATAAATCCCGATCAGCGTGAAAAGTAACGCACGTGCACGCGCCTTCTGTCCCGCCCCAACTCCTCCCAGAATTATGCCTCTTTGAATATGCAAATCAATATAAATAGCCTTCTGTGAAAAGACAATGGGAAAAGCACAGGGGAAAATATAAGAATTTCAGCGAATACCAAGTGGAGGCAAAGGAAAAACGTACTATTTGTTGGTTTAAACAGTGGTATAATCAACAAAAGAAAGTTGATCGAGTGACAGAGTGTCGGAAAAACTTGAAAGATCAAATTCACAAAGTCGCACAGTGCCCGAAATAAAAAAGAAATCACATATCAAAGTCGCCGTGAAAAGGCAAGTCGTAGCCCACCGTCTGAGTGTCATATGAAAGCGTATTAGGGTACAAACAAAAAACATAGGCACACAGTGGGAAAAAAGCACGAAATTCAACTTTAATCTCGAAATTTCCACTTTAATCACGTAGTTTATTTTGCCATTAAAGTAGAACATCATAAACTTCATCTTAAAATCGTTTATTTTACTAGTTTCTCAAGTAGCATGTTAAATGCTTTGTTCTGTATTTGATCTTCTATGTGCTCTATGTGTGTGAATCACTACGTGCTTCCGTTCTTTCTCTTTCTCCAACAGGACACAGAATGCATTACATTCGAGATATTACAGCTCTCTGAATAATTAAAATACTGAGATGTATACGTGATATCATTTTCATGATGATAGGAATGAAAGCATGTTATTAAACATGGGAACATGGTGGCGCAGTGATTGTTCATATCTCACGCAAGAGGCTTGCTGCACGATGTGCGATCTTCGATGAAATAATTTATTACAGAAGTACTGTCTCTTTCAAACGTACTAACCTCCAATTCCTGTCCATACTTTTCTTTCTCCAATCGCCACACAATCAGCTCTGTAATAGACGTTAAGCCATTTGTAAGCTTAGAACGCCGATTCTTCAAAACTTTTAAGGAATATTGAAATATCTTCGTAGTACATGTTTAATTATTCTATTCGTCTATCCTTCCAGTGTCGCGTCAGCACCAGCAAGAATACAGCGCAAGGCAGGAGCTATTCTTGAACTAGCTATACGCTGCGGCACCGTGTCCTCACATGTTTAATTATTAACAATACAGATTATTTAAATGAAGTTAAAGTTTTATCTGTATACTTTAAGCAACATATTTTGCTGCATTTCATCTTAAAAATGATATTGTCATCATACGCGCTTTATAAAGTAGCGCAGGTTGTGCAATATTATAACTGTAGTGTAAGTTTACAGTGAGGTGATTGTACTTATAAGTACAGACAGTTCTACAAGGAGCACTTGATGGACTGATTGAGTGCGTTTATAGTTCTTGGGATGAAACTGTTTCTGAAACGCGAGGTCCGTACAGGAAAGGCTTTGACGCTTTTTGCCGTGGTTGAGGTAGTGTGTACTTGAAACTGTATACCGATAATTCTCTTTCTGATCATCTGCTGCTGTGATTCACACTCAGATACAGTGATATAAATACTCCGAGTGGTGCAGTGAGAGTAATATGGAAAAAGATGATCCGCAGTGGCAACCCTTAACGGGAACAGCAAAAAGAAGAACAAGATGCAGTGAGTGTAACAATGCTAAAGCAGTTATGGTATTTGGAATACTATGGCTATTCCCTGGCCCATTATATTGCTACAGGTTAATTACAATCAGATGCATTACACTAATAAACAATATGCAGTTAATTTCAGTGTATTTATAAAGCCGCGTCAGGAATGTGGAGCTAAGAAAGAAAGGATGAGCACACAGGAACAGTAGTTTGACCATTCTATGGACCATTATATTGTTACAGGTTAATTACAATCAGATGCATTAAATTTATGAACGATATGTGGTTAATTTCAGTGTATTTGATAAAGCCGCCGCCGTGGATGTGGATCTAAGAAAGGGTAACCACACAGGAACAGTAGCACTGCTTTGACGCTGGGTGCCGCCAGTCTGCAAAACCGAGTGGAGAAACTGCGTACGCCAAGGTATGAGTTACCGTGGAAATGTGCGTGGCTTTACGCCAAGTTTAGATTTTATACATCGCGATTTGAGCGTGGAAACATTCGTACGCAACATTTCTGTGCGTACGCACCATTTATACATGAGGCCCCTGGACATCCACGGAAGACAACAGTGGTGGATGATCGCAGAATCCTTTCCATGGTGAAGAGAAACCCCTTCACAACAGCCAGCCAAGTGAACAACACTCTCCAGGGGGTAGGCGTATCGATATCCAAGTCTACCATAAAGAGAAGACTGCATGAAAGTAAATACAGACGGTGCACTGCAAGGTGCAAGCCACTCATAAGCCTTAAGAATAGAAAGGCTAGATTGGACTTTGCTAAAGAACATCTAAAAAAGCCAGCACAGTTCTGGAAAAACATTCTTTGGACAGATGAAACCAAGATCAACCTCTACCAGAATGATGGCAAGAAAAAAGTATGGAGAAGGCGTGGAACAGCTCATTATCCAAAGCATACCACATCATCTGTAAAACACGGTGGAGGCAGTGTGATGGCTTGGGTGTGCATGGCTGCCAGTGGCACTGGGACACTAGTGTTTATTGATGATTTGACACAGAACAGAAGCAGCCGAATGAATTCTGAGGTGTTCAGAGACATACTGTCTGCTCAAATCCAGCTAAATGCAGTCAAATTGATTGGGCGGCGTTTCATGATACAGATGGACAATGACCCAAAACATACAGCCAAAGCAACCCAGGAGTTTATTAAAGCAAAGAAGTGGAAAATTCTTGAATGGCCAAGTCAGTCACCTGATCTTAACCCAGTTGAGCATGCATTTCACTTGTTGAAGACTAAACTTCAGACAGAAAGGCCCACAAACAAACAGCAACTGAAAGCCGCTGCAGTAAAGGCCTGGCAGAGCATTAAAAAGGAGGAAACCCAGCATCTGGTGATGTCCATGAGTTCAAGACTTCAGGCTGTCATTGCCAGCAAAGGGTTTTCAACCAAGTATTAGAAATGAACATTTTATTTCCAGTTATTTAATTTGTCCAATTACTTTTGAGCCCCTGAAATGAAGGGATTGTGTTAAAAAAATGCTTTAGTTGCCTCACATTTTTATGCAATTGTTTTGTTCACCCCACTGAATTAAAGCTGAAAGTCTGCACTTCAACTGCATCTGAGTTGTTTCATTTAAAATTCATTGTGGTAATGTACAGAACCAAAATTAGAAAAAAGTTGTCTCTGTCCAAATATTTATGGACCTAACTGTATATGTTTGGTATCATTCTTTTCAGAATTTACTGAACTTTAATGTGATGTTGTTAGATTTTCAGATTCTTTTTCCATTTTTAAATTATAAACTAAAATATCAAAAAAGTCATGGTTTTTATTTTTAATCGAGTAAACTTTCTTTCACAGGAACACACTATTTAAAAAAAACTGTCTATTCATAACACCAATGTTTGTATTTAGGTGATTTAGTTAGCTGAAGGTTGAGTTACAATGACCCCTTGCATATCACGTTAGTTTTCACATGATTTTTCCTGTTATTTAAATCATTTTTAAATGAGTCATTTTTAAAGAAAAGTTTTTTTATCTATAAGAATGTCAGTTAAAATGAATGGATTGTTTATTTAGTCTCATAAATACTCACCGAGCATAGTGGACCTCAGTTTAATGAGAATACTCCAATCGATAAGAGAGTAAATATTTTATGGTGATCCCTCCTCCATCGCAGGGGTTGCATTCCAGAACCCCCCACTAAAGGTGAAAATCCGCGAAGTAGAAACCATATGTTTATATGATTATTTTTATATTGTCACGCTTGGGTCACAGATTTGCACAGAAACACAGGAGATTGTAGAGAGACATGAACGTTATTCAAACACTGCAAACAAACATTTGTCTCTTTTTCAAAAGTTTAAACTGTGCTCCATGACAAGACTGAGATGACAGTTCCGTCTCACAATTAAAAGAATGCAAACATATCTTCCTCTTCAAAGGACTGAGCGTCAGGAACAGAGAATGTCAGAGAGAGAGAGAAAAGCAAACAATTAAAAATCAATAGGCGTTGTTTGGGCTTTTAAGTATGAATGTCAGAGAGAGAGAGAGAGAAAAGCAAACAATCAAAAACCGATTGGTGCTGTTCGAGCGTTTAAGTATGCAAAGCACCGTGCGGGAAGCATATCGCTTGACAACGCAGCCGCAAGTAAGCCCAGCAAGGAAGGGAGCAATGTGAAGGTAGTCTTTCAGCATTTTTTAGATGAGCGTCTGTATCCTCTAGGGGTGCGAACAGCACCCCTGATCAAACCCCCTCCATCAGGAGCAGAGAATGTCAGAGCAAGAGACAGAGAGAGAAAACCAAACAATCAAAAATCAATAGGTGCTGTTTGGGCTTTTAAGTATGCGAAGCACCGTGCGGGAAGCATATCGCACAACAAAGCAGCCACAAGTAAGCCCAGCAAGGAAGGAAGCAATGTGAAGGTAGTCTTTCAGCATTTTTTGAGGAGCGTCTGTATCTTCTAGGGGTGCGAACAGCCCCCCTGCTCACAATATATTTGAGGAGTTTTATTTAATACATAATACATGCTCTGATTGGGTAGCTTCTCAGCCATCTGCCAATAACGACCCTTGTATGAAATCAACTGGGCAAACCAACTGAGGAAGCATGTACCAGAAATTAAAAGACCCATTGTCCACTGAAACCCACGAACCAGCGAAAAATCTGTGATATATATTTAAATATGCTTACATATAAAATCTGCGATAGAGTGAAGTCGCGAAAGTCGAAGCGCGATATAGCGAGGGATTACTGTATTCTCATTTCATGATATTTACTCCATTAAATAATAATTAATTTTTCTTTTACATATTTATAGAATTTCATGATTTTGACTCAATAAATAACAATTTTTCTTTTGTACATTTACAGATTTTACTAATATTCTGGCCGCAACTGGGGGTTGGGCGTCAAAGGCGCCAGGGGGACTTGCCCCCTAGTGTATTTATAAAACACAAGAAATGTATCATAGGATTGATGCTTCTTTTTAGATTCACAATGGTTATTAAGGACATATAATTATGTTTTGTATTGTTTAATAAGTGTCTTACTGAAGAAGGACTCCAAAAGCGTATATTCACATGTAAACAGGAGATTTTAAGAAATCAGATTTGTGCCTTAATCGGGTTACTCACCTTATCTCGATTTCTTATGTGTTGTAACAGATGGATTGGCTCTTGCATGAAGGTCATTCCTCAGTACAACTGGGTGGCAGCATCCCTTATGGAAAACCTGGTATAGATGCCCGCCAGACAGCATGGAAGTTGAGGTTCCATAAGATTTCACTGTTGGGTTCCATGAGGGCTTTTGGTGAATGCTGTCAGGAAGTAAAGACTCAGGTTCTGCCTGACCCAGAACTGCTTTCTGGAAACATGCAGTTGGAGCTTAAAAGGAAGCCCTCCACTTTACCCAAGGAGTCAGAGTTGGGAGAGGAGAGAGACATCATTCACCTGGGAGGAGTGGAAGAAAAAAAGGGTTATGCTGTGTTAAAAGAAGCCTGTTAAAGGTACACAAATACTTGTTTTGAACTCAGAGATTTGTGTCTGCTGAGTTGTGCATGGAGTTTTTGGCTTGGTGGCACCCCCTAGTGTATGTAAATGCAATGAAAGTGATTGAGGTGAAAGATGAATCAACAAGCTTGGTTAAAACTGCAATGTTTATGTCTCTACACCTTTAGGGAATTTTTAGCCAAGAGTATTTATAGAAGGTCCCATCATTGCCATGGGGAATATTCAGTGTCTCCTGTCAGCAGGAAAGGATATGCTTGTCTTCCTGTCTGACCTAATGGCCTTCACCCCTTACTGGTCACACATTTACAGTCACAGCTCACTCATCATTTAGAGTGACTGTCTTGTCACCTCTCTCTGTCATTACCTCCCTTTATACTTTTATACTGTGACTTTCTAACCTTAGGTTCCTATTGAGAAGCTCCTCCTTTAAGAAGTACACATTGACAAATACACATGAGTTACATATTGACACATTCACACAGATATTTGTTAGTTGCCATCTAGATCAAGTGATGCCATTTGTTTGGAGCTCCTATACAATTCATCCATTTACTTTTACTCTCCGAATAAACAATAACAAGGATCTCAGTCATTCATCTTAAGCCATGCCATTAGACATTTGTTTGTTAGGTTAGTTCAATTTCATCTTCTATCCTGAATTGGATGGCAAGAGCTTAACAGCCTAATCACACTGTGAGATTTCCTGTTGTGCTTCTGGCCATGACTGCTGTTTTCTTCTGTTTGGTTTGATTTCAAATGTATGCAGAAATGTAGAATCTGTGTTCTCTCTGCATATACTGCAAATTGAGAAGAATTCAGCTTCATATTTATATTTTAATGTACATTGGTGGATTCCTGGCTCTAATGCACATTAATATTTAATGCTTTTTTAACATTTAACTAAACATCTGGTAGCATATATGTAATACAGTTTCAGGTTTCATTTGTATTTTGTCTGGAAATGCTGCATAGTAGACATTGAAGTCACACCTACTTGTTTGATTTTAGGGTCGGGGTGAAAAGATGACTCCATGATACTGTCCTTATAGGCAAAGTTTCAAAGAAAAATCTACATGTAAAGCTGGCAAATAAAAAGAAAAGGTTAAAATGGGCAAAAGTTTAGATTCACACAGAAATCCACAGTCCAATATTTTTGTTCTGTTGCCCATTTTAACCTTTTCCTTTGTGGCCTGCAGAGGGCGCTTCTACCACCCAAACCCAACACAGACAGACCCAGGACACAAGTTCAGCATACAAGTTTTTTTTTTTTTCCTTTCTCCTCCTGGGAAATGCCATCCCCTCTTTCCCACCTATACACCACGGTTTACAGCACAATACACAGCACCAAAGCACACTTTTCTTCTTCCTGTTATTTTCTCTTCCTCTTTCTCACTCTTTTTCTCTCTTCGCCTCCACTCCTCCTCCGGCAAGCTTTGTCCACCTCCTCCCGACTCTGATTCCCAGCATATTGGTGGCTGCCCACTTTTATAGGGCACCCGGAAGAGATCATCGAGCATTTCCAGGCAGTACTTCCGGGTGTGGCGGAAGTGATGCCACACAGGGCTTAACAGTACTTGGTGCACCATGGAACCCAACAGAGTTGCACCAAACTCCAGCTCCCATGGAACCCTGTTGGAGTCTGAGGCACCACTGCAACCCAGGGGGGCTGCCATCTATCGCTCCGGGGTAGGTAATGCTCTGAATATGTTTGCTCCCCCAGTCCTTCCAGTATAGAGGTGTCCCAGCCAGGTAAGGGCCCCGGCCATCTGCCACACCTTTCTCTTTTTTTTTTTGATGACACTAGTATTTGATATGTATTATTTAGGGCGACAGGCAACAAGGAACCTGTAAGGCATTATTAAGCAAAAGACTAAAAGGAGACATGACTAAAGTTTTTAAAATTATGAAGGGAATTAGTACAGTGGGTTGAGACTGTTATTTTAAAATGAATCCATCAAGAGCACAGGGACACAGTTGGAAACTTGTTAAAAGGAAATTTCACACAAACATTAGGACATTTTTCTTTACACAGAGAACCATAGACACTTGGAATAAGCTATCAAGTAGTGTGGTAGATAGTAAGACATTAGAGACTTTTAAAACTTGACTTGATGTGTTTTTAGAAGAATTAAGTGGATAGGAACAGCAAGCTTTGTTGGCCTGAATCGCCTGTTCTTGTCTAGATTTTTCTAATGTTCTAATTTTCTAAAAGATCCAACATCAACAACTTAAATGAAGATCCACAAGAGATTATGAAAATGACATTGTTTCTAAAACAATATGAGATGACCTATGTACTGTAATAGCAATATTATTTATTAATTAATTCATCGTCCTTGTCCATTTCCATAAAAATTATTTTAGTAAACAGTCCAGTGATGAAGTGAATAATTCTGTTGTATCACATATTGAGTTGCCACATTCAAGGCAGAGGCTGTTTTCTCTACTTGTATTTTTTTCCAATATGAACCAAAAATGGTGTTACAGAACTGATTCCAATAAGCTACAAGAGGGTCAATTAAATATCTTTTTATTAAAGAAATAATAAGTACATGAGCAGAAGGTAAGGGAGAACAAAAATAAAGACAAATGACAGACAATATTGAGCATCCTGACCTTCTTGGCCTACACTACCACTCTTTAATCACTTGCAATATCTTGTCCAACTTTCATTGAACCCTTGCTCATTTATTATTCTGTGTCCAAGTTTCCCTGAGGCTCAAATCAGTGGTTTTCTTTGAATCTAGTCTTGGAAACACTCCCAGGGTAACTTCTGGCTCCACTGTATGTACCTGTGGGACATAGCTAGTCATATAAAGCATTGTCTGTTCAGAGCTCCCCTTGGTAGTCCCCACTATCCCAACTAGCCTTTTGGTCTGTTCATAATAAAAAGGCTAGGTAATCCTGAAAGGGCCTTAATATTGGCAATAACCCCTGAATATACAAATGGAGAATGTGTGGCCCCTTCTCCAACATTCTGCAATCTCCTTCTCCTATTATAGACCTCATACAATAGTTATTTACAAGATTTCTGTTAACTTTAGCCCCATCCAAGATGCCCTGTTACTATATGCCTATTCCCGTCCTGACCATAAATGCCATTCCATTATGAACTTTTTGTTTGGTATTTCAGTGAGGTGTAAGACTGGCACCATTAGATTGGCCCTGAGTGAGTCAGTGTGATTCGGCGATCACTTAATTCAGTGCAGACTCATTAAGTTCAAAGGCAAATGCAATTACAATGTGACAAATAACAAATTACATCATACATTAAATAAAGGCAGAGATTTGTGTAAACACACAGGATGATAAACCTAACCACATTTATCCATTAACATTATCAGTGAACTATGGCCATTTTACAACAGATGAGACAGAAATAAAAACTTTAGTGAGCAGCATCCTTGGAGAAAATAAGCTTTTAGGGGGTTCATGGTCAATCATAACAGACAAACTCACACATAGTCACAGTCCTGGAGACCTCAACCATCTGACCACCCACACCCTTCTGGGAATTCTATAGTAGAATCTGTGTTATGCTATATATGTGTGTATGTCCTATGATGCACTGATATCCTGCCCAGGTTTAGTTTCTGCTTTGCTCCTGATGTGGAAGAGATTGGTTTCTTTGGCCTGCCACTATGAAAATAAGCTTATTTAGTAAATTAATGTCTGAATGAATAACAATATAAATATTGAACTTACAGATGTAATGCAATTTCTCCTTCTGCATTATTTTGTCAACTACGGTACAGTGCCACTCAGTTCAAAAGCATTATGATTTACTTTAAGCCCCACCTCTAGTGCTGATTGCCTCACACACCACATGCTACCTGCTCTTGGCCCCTGCTGTCTCATTAGGTTACCTGGCAACCTTAACTAGCAGGGATGGGTTCCTTTATACTTAAGCAATTTTTCAAGTGACTTAAATGCACCAAAATATCACTGCACTGTGCTTTTAATAGTTATCCTGGTCTTAACTGCTAAACAGCAGAAGATGTGAACACATTTGAGCTACTGAAATAATGCATTAGGAGTAATCATGGTGACATTTGATTTGCAGTTATGGTAAGAAGCATGTTTAAAATAAATCTACATTTTGATGTTGAGTGGTTTTCTAAAGTAGATGTTTTGTACAAGACACATACATAGAAAATGGTTTGGTATAATCAACCCTGTTGAGAGCTCATATGTCAAAAGGGAAAAATGTGTTCTTTCCTTTTTTTGCCAATGGTGCAGTAGATAGATAGATAGATAGATAGATAGATAGATAGATAGATAGATAGATAGATAGATAGATAGATAGATAGATAGATAGATAGATAGATAGATAGATAGATAGATAGATAGATAGATAGATAGATAGATAGATAGATAGATAGATAGATAGATAGATAGATAGATAGATAGATAGATAGATAGATAGATAGATAGACTTAAACAATCTTCTCGTTAAGTGTAGCACCTTAGGGCTGGGCTGTTCCATTATACCCACTGGGTTTTCTGAACATAATCTAATTATTATAAGATTCTTTATTTTAATGAAATCTATTTTTAAATCTTAATGGCATCTTAGTTGTAGGCTGCTAAAAGACTCTTTGTACAAATTTAGTTTTTTTCGAACAACTAGAGAAAGGAAACGTATAGGTTCCCAACTTTGACATAGTCTGGGATATCTCAAAAGTGCAGACAACAGTATGCTGAGCACTCAACTATGACCATTGCAGAGGATGTCAAATAAAACTAGAGGATTACATTTCTGACATTCACACAGCCTTGGAGAATTGCTTTGAACCTGCCCTTTCCGTGCAAAGAAAACATCACTTATAACTTTGATGGATGAGCAAGTTGCAAGGTGCTCTAATCAGATCAAGGTTTTAAATTTTTTCACAGATGGACGTACGTACACAATATTTCTTTGGTCTAGAAAAAAATACTGCTCAATCCAAAATTATTAATTGTTTAAAGACAATGATGAGAAGGAGCTCGATAACCTTGAAGACATCAGGGGCTTTGTATTATTTTTCTTCATAGGGAATTGTTTCCAGCTGGAGGGTTAATTTGATCTTCTGAAATTACCTACTTTTTCTGAGGAATACCAATATTTTCTGACTATCAAAGATGGTTTTTAGAAGTACCACTGACGTTTGATGAACTTATTACTGCTATTCAAAGTCTTAAGACTAGTAAGACTTCAAGTATTGATGGCTTCCCTATGAAATTTATAACATTTTTTGTAATAAACTAGGGATGGACTTTATTAAAGTTTTACCTGAGTGTGTTAAAGACCAAGAACTTCCTTTAAGTTGTCGCCAAGCGACGGTGGCACAGCTGCAAAAGAAAGGAGATCATTTCTGCATCAAGAACCGATGACCTGCTGTGACTATAATTTTTTTTCCTAAGGCTTTATCTAATCCATTAAGGACTATCATGAAATGTCTTGTTTCTTTTGAGCGAACTTATTGTGTTCCAGACAAATCTGTTTATGACAACATTTTTCTTGTCTGTGTTTTATTTATCGCATCTAAGATATTTGTTTTTAACTTTTAGTTTCATTACTCTCAGTCAGGAAAAGGCCTTTGGCAGGGTCCATCATTAATATTTGTTTAAAGTTTTATGGGCTTTTTGGTTTAGATGTTCTTTTATGGGTTTTATAAATATTTTTGCTCAAATGTATTAAGTGTTCTTAAATTAACAGTGTATTAGGTTTTCTCTTCTTAGTGTCCTGGAGTATTTGACAAATCATGCTTTTCTCATTATCTATTCAGCCACTGCTTCATCAGCTTAGGATGCATTTACAGGGCCTGACCATTCTTACTTGCTGTAGATTGTCTTATAAAGCCACCAACTACACTGATGATACAAGGGTAAATCAAATAATGATAGCAATTTGAAAATTATGTGGTAAGCGCAACAGATAGAGGATGACACAATACTACCGGTACAAGTTTGCAGTTGAAGGTTTGAACACGCACACGCAGCAACCTGCCGTTAGTCTAGTTGTAGCCAAGGTCAAATGAACACGGACTCTCCACTGTGGGATTGTGCCACTGTTGAATAGTACACAGTAGTGAGACTTCTTTTTGCAGAAAGAGTGAAACCTGCTAAAATTCACGGTAAGGATGTTGGTAACTTAAACCTAAACTTCTCAACCCAAATGTCCTCAATGTCCACCTCCTGAGACATTACACACTGTAACACATGTGCATCTGTGGATCACCCTCAGGGTTCTTCTGAGGAATATGGTACTATCCCCAGGTCGAGAGGGGGCACTGTGGCTAATTATGTCCTCAGTTATTACTCCCACAACACCGAAACACACTCAGTGAGGATGCCGGATTGTGCCCCATTCCATTTTCCTGTTATAAATCATGGGGTCCATGGAATGAGGCATCACCCTGCGAACAGAGCATTACACGGACAGAGCTCTTGTGAAATTAAGAAAAGCTGATATGAAGCCCAACTGGAGCTTTTAGTTTAATTTGTTGCCTCCGTGCCATTGGGCACTTATATTTTTCATTAAGAATCAAAGAAGTAAACAGGGATGACCGGGTTGATGCTCCAACATTTCTTTGTCTGGGACTTGTAATTCTTTACTAGTTTACAGCACATAGTACACATCTGCTTCCAGTAATATGCACCATTGTAAAATATGAAAGGGGTTTGCTGTTCTATGAAAAGGTGTCCAGTGAGCTGTGGAGAAATTGTATTTTCTTCTTATACCTACCAACATTATTTTGGATGCCTCAGAGAATGCACACTTCCACATTGCTTTGTTGCTGTCCTACATACAACAAAGATGGCATCAGTATCACATATAGTCATGTGGAAATGTAAACACACACTTAAAGCTTCCACATCAGTTAAGACTTCCATTTGATCAGTGAATGATCAGGCACTGCAATCCCTACACAAAGGGCCAGTATCACCACTAAGGCAAATTAGGTATTCACCCAGACACATACAGTAGGTTAGCTACCGAACAGTCGGTTTGGCCTAGGGCGCAAAATAACCTATCACTGGCACTGCCTACACAAAATCAGTTTGGGATTCTGGTAACACCATGTCTAAGGAGAAAAGGTATCTGTAATGACCTTACAGAAGGAGTTGCCACTTCTGACCTTCCAAAGAACGATTATAAGTCCATTTTCAAGCAACTAAAAGTCTATCATTCAGCAGTAGAAAAGATTATTTATTAATGGAAAACAAATTTTCTCAAAAATGTGTGTCCTGGCTAATTCAACAAAAGATCTGATCATATTTTACTACAATGAATCACAAAGAACCCAAACACTACATCTAGTAATCTTTAAAGGCCTCTTCCAAAACAGTATATGTTATAATATCATTAATAAAATTATATTTACTTAACATACAGTTCTTGTTTATAATTGTTATGAATGCTCTTTTGTTTATGCTATAACAACACTATTATAGCATTATTGTATCCTGTAACTTTAAATGTGTAGCCATTCCATGTATTTTGTGGATAGAGCCCTAGGAGCCGGGGCCACCCTGACTTCATTGCTGCTGGGTTCTCTTTCTGGCTTTATAGTCAGTCAGGAATGAGAGACTCAGCAGCAGAGCATTAAGTTTAATTTTACGTTTTGTGTGAGTATTGCATTTCTTGCTATTTTCCATCTGGTTTCTGGATTTTTACTTCTGTTTTAAGATTACTGTTACTGGATAACATACTGGATTTGTTTGTGGTGTGTTGCCTTTTTAGGCAAATCCTTTCACCTTTTTTGCTTTGTAAAGCATTTTTGCTTTATTATCTGTTTTTGTTAAGAAATCTTTATTTATAAAGATTCTTGTGAAACAAGTCTGTATAAAAGCCAGAGTTTGAATGTCTTTTTCTGATTTGACATGCTCTGGCACACTCCTTGTATTTTTAACTTTTAAAAACTGGTAAAAACTCCCATTTCTGAGACTTTTTTTCGGCTGAAGCCAGCAGTTAGTATTTGGGTCCAGGATGAATTTAAAAGAGCTTGTCCTGGGCAGGTCATTAAAGCCCTGGCTGACTTTATGGATTTTTTTTGAGCTATCACACAGCCTTGCTTGATGTTTGTGACTCCATTACCCAAGAGACAATGTGACATTATGCAAACAATATTTAAGATTCTGAGGCACAACACAGAGTGTCCACATTTCTGCATTCAAATAAAAACAATTGGCAACTCATGCACTAAACAATAAATAGGGAAAGGGTTGTTAGACATAGTTAGGACTTCTTGCTTTTGTTATTTTTACTTTGAACTTTGTTTTTCATTTTGGCTTACTTTTTTGGGACTTCCTGACCTTTTTGTAATGAATATTGGCCCGTTTACTGTATATTTTTTAGAGTTTGGCTCTTAATACCTTTTTTGTCTCCTGGCACATCACTTATACTTTTTATCCTTGCAAACACGCCAATTTTATATCTCATACACAATATAAAGTTCACAACTCCACCGTCAGGAAAAAGAATAAAGGGGTGTCAATGGGAACGGTAGCCAGAAAAATGCCCCCAATGCATCTGAATGAACCAGAAGACTTCTAAAACATGATATCATGGTGGAATTGGTTGGTTATTATGCACAATTTCAATCTGATGAAAAGAAAACACAGTGTATCACCAAAAGAACTGCATTCCAACCATCAAACTCATTGGATGAGGGCTGATGGTTTGGCACTTAAGTCCTAAAAAGTTCTATCAAGTTCTTCCATGTGAAGATTGATTGAGGTCATTTATGTTAGGTAGAATGCCTAGAGGGGGCTGGGAGGCCTTGGAACTCCTGCAGATTTTTATTTTTTTTCTCCAGCCGTCTGGATTTTTATTTTTTTGTTTGTTTTTTCTGTCCTCCCTGGCCATCGAACTTTACTTTTATTCTATGTTAATTAGTATTGCCTAATTTTATTTTTTATATTGTCTTTTTTTTCTTTCTTCATCCTGTAATGCACTTTGAGCTGCATCATTTGTATGAAAATGTGCTATATACATAAATATTGTTGTTGTTGTAAAAAGCACAATCAAAAATGCTCACCAGATGGGGATATACCACCAAAACCCAATCTAAATAAAAAGTTAAACAAAAAATCTTTAATAAAATAGAAAGATTTATTCTTCACAAAATGCTCTGTCACAAATGCTCTGTCACACAGTGGAGCTCCATACAGCATAAAAGACAAAGGATTTGCCTGAAACACAAGGCAATCCAAACAAATATGTCCCAAAACAAAATACCAAGAATAGTTGAAATACAGAGCGTAACCACTCCTTAGCTCGTTACTTCTTACCGCATTTGAAACGAACTCCGAAGAACTATGGGAGACCCTCAGGATTTAAATTGCACAGGGCAGTTCCTAGTGGCAATTGACAGTGGCCCCACCTCTTGGGGAACCACCCATAAAACACATTGAACATAACCAAGGAGATGATACATGGACATAATCAAAAGAAAACAAACACATGCAAAATAATGAAAAAGTGACAAAGAAGGAATGAAACAAAGATATGAACCCTAGCCAGATGAGGAAGCTGGGCTAAAACATAACACCTGCACCTACAGAGTCCGCCACAAACCATTCCATATATCAGAGTAATCTAGAGGAAAAGGAAAACAGCTTGGCTTAAACTGGAACATGCAGCAGGAAAGTGATTTTACGCCTATCAGCATCTATGACTAAATGGCTGTAGAAGAAAATATCAAGGTTGTGGAATGGTTAATTCACTAAGCTCACTTCATCCCCATAATGAAGCTGTTGCAAAGCATTAAGAAGGCTTAGCATCAACCAAAGCCGTCAAAATATCAATGAACATCATTAGACGGAGTTGGCAAAAACAAATCCCATTAAGGCTACTAACCTCATAGAAACAATAATGACTTCAAGTTTTCACTGTGGTTCTGCCAGCCAGTGAAGCAAGGAGTGTACTTACTTTCTCAATAACTCTATGAAATAGCCGCAAAAAAACATAACAGAATTCAAAATAAATACAAAGCCTTTTTAAGTACTTGAATATTAACACTGATGCTCTATGTATTACTAAATCCATAAAGTGAAAGAGAATATATAAGATGGGTGGGGCCATTTTGAATATTTGGGGGCACTAGTGGTGAATCAAACCTTTAGACTGACCAATGTAAATTAATTTGAAATGAAACAATTGAAATCATCTTATTTTGAACTGAATATCCCTTTTTCCCAATGGTGATAAATGTTGGTGGCTGCTGGGGTGCATGCGGGGAATTTGTTTTGGTGCAATAAACTGATTATTTCCCAATCATGAGTTTCAATAAATCTGTCCAAAACAGGCTTCTGGCTGATCCCAAAAATGAAAGCAAAATGCAAGCATAATAAGAACGAATAAAGAGCAATGTAACATAGTGATGATAGTAATTAGTTTAAATAAGATATGTACATACACTTTATTGCATATTATAGAATAACATTTCATAAGTAGGCTATATATATTCTTGATATAAGTGCAAAACATATTAAAAACACAGACTACAGTGATGCACTGAACATTATGGATGTTCACTGCTGCCTACAATAGGACACAGGAGTTTCTTGTGAATTCCATAACCATGTAGAATATTTTCCCGTGTCCAGCTCCAGATTATACTGGACACAAGTAACCAAACAGTCTGTGCTTCTGAGCCACAGTGGCACATTGGTTAGTGTTTTTCTCAGAGGTCCAAGTTTATATGCCAAATCGGGCACATTCTGTGTGAAGTTTGCACATTTTTCTCCTGGTCTGCATGGGATACAAAGCCATTCATGTGAAAATAAAACGGTTAGCGAGTGTGGTTGTGTACATGCTTGTGTCCTGTGGTGGAAAGGTAAGCCATCTAGGCTTGGTTTATGCCTTGCCACTGATGTTGCTGGGATATGCTTGGCCACCAACAAACCTAATTTTTATCAAGTGGGTTTGGAAATTACAAAATGGACTTCACTCTCTGTGGACAATGCAGCAGTACTCACAAGGAGCTCCCTAAATATTGATTTACACCGCATTGTAGATGAAGGATGAATAAAGATACTGTATGTTAATGGCTGTACTGTAATATTAGCATTTCCTTAGAAAAATAACATAAACACCTTCCAGAGTAACAGCTGCAAATAAATGATTTATGTCCTACTTAAAAAATATAATGGGCAACTAAAGAACAATCTTTATTGAGGAGTATCCTCAAGTTCAATGAGCCGCAGTGCCTACTGAAACCATACCTCTCAGATTCTAATTATGACAACAACCTTCAAAAGCTTACATGCACCCTAAAATGTGTCCCCTGCTAGCTGTAGTTCAAAGGCTGGGTGTAGATTCTGAAGCACACTGATAACCAAGAGGTTGTCACTCATGGGCATTTTTTCTTGGGAAGCACCCCCTCTCATCCTGGGGTGGTACTGCTTACCTTATCAGAGCCTCCTGGTTGGCAGTCCCCAGACATACATGCTTGAAATAAGCAAGAAAAAAAATTGATTTCATGCAACATTTAAATAATTGCTCGTCTATCCCTGTGTTTTCATTTATTTATTATCACAGTTCACTATGCATTAATTTATTTACATATTTGCTAATTTAATTTTTTGTAAAATGTTCTACCACTCATTCAATCCAACTAGCTTATTTTATTTAGTCACATATAACCATGAACATTGTGGTTAAAGGAACATTTATTTTTTCCTTTTTAGTCCATTTATAACAATTTTTTACTTAAAAAATTTTTTATGTATATTTTATTTTTTACTTTTTAATTTTGTGTATTTTGCAAATTATTTTTATTTATTATTTGCAAATTATTTATATTGCTGCAAAAAAAAATATTAACAACAGAATGGCAAGCTTACGGCAATACTTCCTCACCTTGATCATCAAGCCTACTCCTCCGCAAGAGTAAGTAAACAAGTAAAGTCAGCAGACATATTTACCCACTCCACTCACTGGTGGAGGTGGAGGGGGGGGGGGGAATGGGGGTGCAATCCAGTGCATCTCTCACTTGTGTGCTCCTATATCTCACTATTTTCTCTCCCCATCATTGCTGTGTGTGTGTGTGTTAATTGGAATCGCATAACCATTAATTACGGCGACATTTGTTACATAATTGCATCGGTTTTGATGGATTATTGAATTGTCATCGATCCTGAACACGTATGCAAAATTTGAAGAAATTTGCTTTGCCAAAAGTAGGTTTAAAATCAGTTGCAAGATTTGACCCAGACAAACAAACAGAGGAGTCAAGTTAAATAAAATCGTTTAAAAAAAATATTTTGCAAAAGTGCTCTGAATCACAGAATCCTCCAAGGAGCACAAAAGGCATAGAAGGAGTTGCCAGAAATTGTCAATACAGTAGCAAGCAAGGTCCAATGCCATATCCAAATTAATGGTCAAAAACAAAGTAGAAGATCAAAAAATCCAGAAACACAATAAATAATTCATACAGTAAGGTAGAATTCACCAACACCACAAAGCACATTCAATGAACTGTAAAAAAACTGTTTTTTTCCTCACCCTCATCAGGGCTGGTCCCTATGTAATGATAGACAATTGGAGTCAATTAGGGAACTAGCCACAAAACACATAGAACATAGCAGGACAAGCAGAGATACATACAACTAATCAATACACCAAACTGATAAATACATAGTTACACAAATAATAAACATAAGGAACAATCCTGACATAAACAAAAAAATCAAAAATAAGCAAAAAAGGACATGAAAAAAGAACTTAAAGTACAGCCAGGTTAGACACCGTGGTTGAAAACATAACATAGAGAAACGAGGAACCAACTTTACCAATGCCTTTGAAAAACCAACCAGAATTTACATAGGAATAGTTTAATAGTTATGAAAATTATTTTGTAACATGTTGTTGTGGCTATGGACACAGCCATTCTAAGATTCTTAATTTTCAAGATGCAGCTCCTGGTTGCCAGGGGCATATTTTTTTAGGTCAACTAAAGACATCTGATATCATTGACATGATAGGCTAATAGGTCAGCAGTGATGACCTTTCATTACCTTACATTATGGTAAACCACAAACCTTTGCTTATCAGTTCCTACTTTTAAGAAACACTTTAGTGGTTGCAAATCTTTTAGCTGTTTCTTCAACTTCAATTATTGATTCATCTTTTGGGTTTTGTTGTCAATCTTTTGGATTGTCTGTTACAATTCTAGCTTTGTTTATCAATAACATTTCTTCTTCTGGTCTTTTTCATTATTCTGTGTTATTTAAAATTCTTTAGCACAGCAATGACAGCTGGAGGAACTAATAGTAGCTTGCATACTGCTGCTGTAGATTAGTCTGTGTCAGCAGTTGGTTAACCAGCTCAATTCCCTTATTCAAATAAAACCTGACTAGATTTTTTTGGATGACAACATTTGACCAATGCATTGGTACAGTGTAATAAAGCTGAAGCAAATAAAATGATAATTCCCAAAAATTAACATTTCAACAATAACTACCAACACAACTGGCTTGGACCAAAAGAATGTCCTGGGTATGATGTTAAATTGCATCCAGCCCTGCAAGTGGTCCTCCAACTTGCAGGGAAATCATAGGGGTTGGTGGCAGGATTGGCACTCCAGCCACCGTAAAAAGAACTTGACGCAGCTCTGAGACGACAGACCAGACTCCTTTCTGTTCTCTGCATAAGTAGCTCTGTGAATTTGTGAATTTCCCCCTGGGATTAATAAAGTATCTATCTATCTATCTATCTATCTATCTATCTATCTATCTATCTATCTATCTATCTATCTATCTATCTATCTATCTATCTATCTATCTATCTATCTATCTATCTATCTATCTATCTATCTATCTATCTATCTATCTATCTATCTATCTTTGCTGCAGCCACTCACAGGAAGGTTACTTGGATTATGAAGGGGATGGGGGAAAGCCCTCAGAAGCCAGATCTCTATAGGTGGTGTGAAAAGAAGAACTTGAGACAATGCGCTCATAAAGATTTGGGGTGTTAGCCCTGTGTACTGTAAGGTCCAAAGTAGTCTTTCCTGGCTTATGCATTCAAAATGAATCATATAGAGGACAACATTGAAATGAATGAAAGGCTTTAATATAGTAAGACTGGCAGGAAATTGAAAATAGAGGGAATGTTGGGAAGAAGGTCGAGCAGAAATGACGTGGAATATTGAGGCCGGAAGTGCAGTCGAGCATATTATGAGACTCAGATTATGGCACTCTCTGGGTGCCCTGTCTGTTGTCTCAGTGTATGCTCTGACTGCTGTGAGTGATGTTTCAGTGAGGGAGACATTTTATTTGCAATTTTGCTTGGTAGTTGATGGGTGCCCACAAGGTGACACTCTTCTGGTCCTGGGTGACTTCAATGCAACCAATGGCACTGACAGGGCTGGCTATGAGGATTACTTCAGTCCCCATGGGTGTGGTGATTGTGGTGAAAGTGGCTCCATGTTCCTTGACTTTGCAAAAGGTTAGGGGCTGCAAATCGCTGGATCCTGGTTTCAGTGCCCTGAGCTGCGTTGTTTGACACCGAATACTGGTAGGTGAAGGAGATCAATCACATCCTTGTGGGCAGACACTGGAGGCTCTTACGAAACTACAGGATCTACACAAGTTCCCACTTGGTGAATTCTGACCACAGACTTGTTGTTGCTATTCTAAAGATCCAGCTTAGGTCTAGTGGGTTACCACCTACTAGGAAAATGAAGCTGGACCTGGCCAGACTCCAAGGTCAGGCTATTTCTGACGAGTTTGTTAAGTTTCTGTGAGGAACATATGGACTTGGGTGCAACTGCCAATCTTAATGTAATGTGGGATTCTTCCTTGACAAGACCCTGAAGGCTTCTGAGATCGTTGAAAAGGGGTGTGTGGCGCTTCCAATTTCCATGTAAAAGTATGAAGGTCCAAGTTTTTAAAGTCCTGGCACTTCCTGATTTCCTATATGCTTGCGAGACATGGGAGCTATCCAGTGACCTGAGATGAATACTGGACTCCATCGGTACTGCATCTCTTTGGAGAATCCTTGGGTACTGCTGGTTAGTTACAGAGCTATAGTCATGTGGAGCAATTCCCTGGGGGTGATCCAGCTCGCAGGATCCTCATTGTTGATGGACCCAAGTGGCTGGACCAGGCCTAGGGGATGCCCACGTAAAACCTGTCTCTGACAAATAGATGGTCATTTCCGGAATGTGGTACTGGACTGCCTGTCTACCTCGGGGGTTGCCAACAAGAATCCTGAGATGTTTTGTCATGTGGTGGGTTCAGCAACGCTCTGTAGCAGTGGATGCTCCCAAACCTGACCTGACACGGAAGATGGATATTATTTTGAACCTGCTGGGTTCATGTCAGTTTCAAATTAAATGATAAAGAAGAGTCGGAAAACTTATAAAAGGCTGTTGGCTAGCACTATATCCCAAAGACAATTGTTAAATTCTTAAATACAAGCTTTTCAGAAAAAGGTTACTGTTACTTAAAACAGCACTTTGCAGTGTTTTACCAAAAATGTTCTACTCTTAACCAAAAACAAAACACAAGTTTGAAATAGAAACAGATTTAAACCAATTATTTAATTTTACAAAATAAACAGCAGGAAAATGCAACATGACAATTTGCAAAAATGTATTTTTTTGTTAGTATATTGTATTTTTTAAATAGGTTTGTGTCAAGGGTTTTCAAATAGTTCAAAAAACAGCTACCAGAAAGGCATTCCAGCAGTCAGTGTGAATTGTTGTCCGAAAAAAACTTTTGAATCCAAGTGTATTTGCTTTAAAAGCAAAGAAATCTCACAAAAAAATTAAAGAAGAAATCTATAATACACACACAAATGGAAGGAAGTTCTAGTCTATGGTATTCTGTTTAAGGGTTATGTGTCTAGGTCACATTCCATAAAGTTTCTACCAGTTATCACATATGCTAGGACTATGTTTGCCATACATACATACTGTCAGAAAACGAAATGCTCGTAATGATGTTCTGTCTAACAGTTCATGTTTCTTAGTTCAGTCTGAGCTCATTCTATTGTCTAAATACAAAAATAGAAAATTTAAGAACATTCCATTAAATTGTTAGCTTGCTGTATAGAATCTTCCATTATCTATGTGAAAGCTAAATTCTATTCAAATTAAGCAAAATTAAGGTCAATTTACTATTAATATTAACTTAAAAGGTTTGGCACTTACAGTTAGTACAGTGTATTTTTTGTTAGTTACTCAGATAAGATAAGGGGCCTCCTGGCACAACCCTAGCCGTACACAATATCGTCCATCTTATAGCCTTATTTTCTTAAACTATTGAAAGCCCCAGATGTTTATTTTTTCCAGGTTTTGGCTTCCTAGAATTTGTGTTTTCCTTTCCACTACTGCCATCTGGCCATGGCTACTATTAAAAAAGCAAACTAATGATGTTATTACACCATCACTTTGTACTGTATTATTTATAGGTAATGATATTAGCAACATTTTAGTTACTCTGTAAACATTCTTCTTGTTGTCTTGAATTTTTTATATTAATTTTATTATTATTTCATGATATTTAATTATCTCAAGGTAATTGGCGGTCTAGTTTTATTGCATAATGCACACTGAGCTGCATTATGTGTATGAAATATACTATATAAACAAATGTAATATGGATAACATTAATAATAATATTTCAGTAGAAACTTACTTGTATTTTGTGTTATTTTTATGATATTTTTGTGTAAAGCACATTAATTGTAATGTAAGGTGCTACATAAAAAATGTATCATTATTATATGCTGGATTTTGATGCAAGATGCTCAGATTGCCACAAAATATATTAATGAACCTCCTTATGTTGTCCCCCTGACCTTTTCTTGTTAACACATAACTTACCAGTCTGATATTGAGATTACTTGGTCAGCTTTCCTTCTCTGCCTGAGTCTTGCTTCCTTACCGTGTCACAACTAGAAGATGCCACTGCCTGCATGTATAGAGTCACCTTGCATTTTACAGTGAATAGGCTTGTATCACCATCCATCCATCCATTTTCTTAGCCTTCCTTATCCAGGGCAGAGATGTGGGGAAGCTAAATCCTATCTCAGCAAGCATCAGGTGCAAGACAAGAAATAATTCCTGGACTGGCTGGCAATGCTTTTTATCTCCTCCACCTAAAAGACCTATATAAAATCAAGGTTAATTAATTTGATACGACCTTCTCTGAAGCGCTTCTTTTAGGATTAAGCAGGGCTGAATCTCTGAAGATCTCTTGAAAACTCCCCAGACTTGCCATGTTGTACCTCTTCCTAGAAGACACTGGCTTCCTGGAATTTATTGGCTGAGTTCTGACCTGCTGTTTACACTTTTTTTTAATTTGGAAACCTTTCGATCTTCCATCTTGAAGTAGACAAAAAAATTAAACGAATTCAGCATCATTTTTAATCACCACTTAGCAGGTTTAAAACCTCCCTAAGCTGCGACCTCCTGACAAATTAAAATATTTCATTACTCGTCAGCCTCACAAGATGACAGATTAATGATCAGAGAGCAAAAAGAAAGAGACACAGGCAGAAAGACCACTGTCAATACAGTACATTGTCCGTTTCGGAAGCAAATTTAAAACAATTAAACACAAGTTTAATGTTTTTTTATTGAAAAGGCAAATTGGAGTAGTGAGCATAGAGTTGGGCTTCAGGCCAGGAAAAAATGGAATATATCAAAAGCTGAGGGAGAAATTGTTGCTTAGCTTTGCTTGTAAAACTGAAGAAAGCAAGAAAAAAGTATGCAGTGATATCATAATTTTTGGATGCTTTCCAGGTTCCTGACATCAAAGACTCTGGTGTGGCATAATTGATTTCAAAGTTAGAGAACTCCCTTTGCTAAGATAAAGAGCAGCTGGGATAGCTAGGGATCTCCAGCACATATGTTTTTAGTAAAAAAAAAAAAAGAAATAAAGAAATAAACAGAGCAAGAAGGGGACAACATGTCAGACGTGGATGCATACCACAGCTTTGCTCCGCATGCACATATAGAAGAATGAAGCGCTGGGACAAAAGATCGTAGATTTAGGTCTAGAGACCCTCACGGCATTCGGAGATGGCTGTGGGGAATCGGGGGCGACTTGTCTCCGAGCCATCCATCTGTCGTCTTTCCTCTCCGCTGTCTCCACGGGAGATTAAAAGAGCTGGCGCCAGAGGGCGACAAATCACGTGCTAAGACAGCGTTGCCGGCTAAGTTGGTGGCTGACAGATTTGTGCTGAAGCAGTTGTCGCAAGGTACGTTTTAAAAATAAATTGAAAGTACTTCTGAGAGGAATAACGAATAAAGAAAAACAGATTTACATTGCACAACTAGGAACAATACGTTAATGAGGTTTTTCTTTCAGTAACAAGAGCTGTTCGAGAAATCCGTCACACACTCCATGAAAGAACAGGGTTTGAGGTTAGAGCTTATGAGGTTCGGTGATAGCAGCACTCTCTGGTTAACCTAACAACAGCCCTCGAGAGGTTAAGGTGCAGCTCAGGTGCAAAAAGATCTATCTATCTATCTATCTATCTATCTATCTATCTATCTATCTATCTATCTATCTATCTATCTATCTATCTATCTATCTATCTATCTATCTATCTATCTATCTATCTATCTATCTATCTAATTTAGATGTGCCTTCCATATTTTGCAGCTGTATATATAGCTTTTTTATGTGTTCACCTAACTATGCACTGTGTCTATTTTTCTCCTTCTATCTGAGTGTGTGTAAACTAATTTCTCCATTTTCTGAATCTATGTTCTCCACAATGGGGTGCAGGAGGTACCTGTTCCAATAATATCAGGTTCAAGGCAAGACACATTTACTCATACTGGCTCAGTCTGAAGTCATCGATCAACCTAACCCTTAATGTTTGTCAAGAGGGAGAAAAGAGAATGTATTGTAATGTATGATTGAGGTATGAAGCAAACATGGGGCAGAATGTGCAAACTCCACAGACGGTGTAGCAAACAAACATTTAGATAAAAGTAGAAAGACTGGTCTTGATATTTAAACATAACTATTTTTGTACATGCTTGTGCAGTTCTCTACCTACTACATGTAATGACAGTAAAGAGACAGCAAATAAATAATTGCTTCCCTTGTATCACAGAGTATTGGAAAAAATGTTCTGTACCATTATTCTTATGTGTCTTATGCTGTGATCACTTTGGTTTTATTCTTTGAAGACATCAGTGGAGTTTCAACATTATGGTTTAGCGGGGCACACACACACGCACACATCCACCCCTCCCAGCAAATGCTGTGCAAAATAAGTAATAAGCTTCCCTCAGTAATTAAACTTATTATTAAAATGTTTATAACTACCCTTAGCTTTATCTTCTTAAGCCAATTTTCCATCATATGCTCAATATAATTTCTTATAAAATTTTGTTTTGGATTATGTGAAATTGTCTTTGTGCCAGGGGCTGCAAGCCTTTTCTAATTTTACCCTTGAGTGTGCGCATATTTGCAGCTTGAGTTTTCCAGGTTAGTGAGTGGGTTTAAAGGCTATAGCCCCTTATTCTTGGTGTTAAAATGAGGACCGCCTTTTTCTATATTACATTTCCAGTTGGAGTTTTTCCCAGTCAGTCCTATTTAGCACACATAAGCGAAGAGGTACAAAAAGTCCAGTACTCTTTCTTCCCTTTAAGATAGCCTGAGTAATCTGAAAAAAAAAAAAGAAAACAGATCAATATCAGAAATGCATTTTTTAACTGTAAACGGTTATATTCCAATAAAGCACAAACATCATATCTCTGTGACCTGGGTCAACATGTGATTAATTTCTTTTGAGAAAACTAACTTTGGCTGACGCAACAGTACTGTACAAGATGTCTGTCTTGTTGGTAAGATACCTGGCTCAACCCTCAGTTTTTTTATGTGTTCTGTACTGTTCATTGTGTCAGCAATCATGTCATTACATGTGACAGGTTATAGAGGCTACTTGCTTAGATGCTGGCACCTTACGCCTTTCCCGGACACTGAGAACGCAGAGGACAGGTGCTATGGGCGCACAGCCAGATTTTCTTCATTGCATGTGTTGGGGTGTTTACGCATCAGGAGGGATGCTGCTCTACCAACCAATGAACATCTGCAGCATTGTGATTGTAAATGTATGAGGTTCATTAGCACATTTACAAGGTGATTATGATGATTCTGTGAATTATTAAGGTAAATTGCATAGAAATAGCATACACAGTTTTCCTGTTTTTTGGTGTGTGCATATTTTCACACTTGAATCCACGAAAACTTGCAAGAAGAACAGGTGCTTAAAAAGGGCTTACAGGGACAGTAGCCGGGTGCACCAAAAAAGCATTTTTTTCATTTAATTTCTTGGGTTTGTCAGTGACCTAACTGATGGAAGTATTTCCTGAAAATTTCTTAGGTAAAATTTTTCTTTTTTTATATATACACTGCATTGAATTAAACTGATTGCACATATCACAAAAACAATAAGATAAAAGAAAGATAAAAGAAAAACTTTAAAAAATAAATACAAGATAGATAGATAGATAGATAGATAGATAGATAGATAGATAGATAGATAGATAGATAGATAGATAGATAGATAGATAGATAGATAGATAGATAGATAGATAGATAGATAGATAGATAGATGAGCATTTACTAGAGAGTAACTCCAGGAATGAAAATACTAAAAATTGAAAATATCAAAAACAAAGCAATTTTAAAAATTGAACAATGTAGAATTGAATCAAGAGAAGCACAACGTAACCAGTAAATGCAGAAGTAAACTAAACTCATACAGCTCCATTGAGCTTGCCTGCCGGTCTTTTGTTTTGCCCAGATGGTCAAGTTAATGGCTTCTCCTTGTTAAAATCACCCCTGAAAGTGTCCTTTTCATCTGCTGATTTGTGTCTCTGTTTGTCTAATTTTCCATCTCGATGAGTAACTTTTGAATGCATTTTTGTGGGGGACTGAGTTTTGCAAATGTCACCATAACCATCACAGTGACTTGGGGTCAGTGTTTTTTTAGAGAAAATGTATGTAACAGTATACCGCATGTAACCTTCTGTTATCTACCAGTTTTGATTTTCATTTAACATTTCAAGATTCTGCTAGTTTTAAATGGGCAGCAAATTTTATTGGTCTTCATGTAGCACCACATTGTTAAGATTATAAAGGCTCAGTACCGTGCAAATGCCACAGGCTAAATGCTGGAAATTTTTGTGAATGTTCAAAACACATGGTTTTCTACCAAGGGTGTGCTAGTGACACAGAGTGCCACCTATATTGGTAGAAGATACTGTATGTGTTTTGAACCTCTACATTTTTTCTTTCATTATACTGACAGTGGAACCTCGGTTAACAAACTTAATCTGTTCCGCGACTCTGTTTGCTAACCAAAACGTTCGCGAACCAAAGCAATTTTTCCCATTGAAATTAATATAAATACAATTAATCCATTCCAGCCTCAGAAATTTTGTAATTTTATTTTTTAAGGGTTTTTCTGTGATGAAAAATATTTTAAAAATGTATATATCATTAGTACAAACAAATAAACTAAATTATATAAAACAGCACTGTATTTACCTTGTTTGTTGTAGTTTGTGGCATAGGTGGATGGCGGAGGAAGAGGGGGAAGGAAGCTACTGTTTTGATGGGGAATCCCCCTCCATAAAACATCGGGTAACACTGATTAGTTTTTTTTTTTCACATCGCGATTCCTTTTCTTTGGGCACAACAAAGTGATCTAATAAGATTTGTCTTTTTCTTTGCTGCAGAATTTTTCTAAAATGCGATATTGCCTTGTCATTAATTATGTTAATTGCCCTATTAGCCATAACATTGTTAGGGTGGTGCTTCTCAATAAATTCCTGCACATCATTCCACTTATTGCAAATTTCCTTTATCTGAGCGCTAGTGATTTCCTCCCTAACCTCCTCTTCCTTGCATTAGCACAAAATAAAAGTGTAAGCCTGTCTTTTAGAGGGTTGTGTCCGAGTAGTGCCTTCTCCTCTTGGGTGATGTAGGTTCTTCTGGGCATTTGTTTCCAGAATAACCCTGTCTCATCAAAATTAAACACTTGATGCGAGACGTAGCCTTCACTTTCAATAAACTCCGCGAATTCATCCACAAATGCTTTTGTAGCTGTTTCATTTGAACTTGCAGCCTCCCCGTGCCTTATAACACTATTAATTCCACTTCGCCAGCAGAATTTATCAAACCACCGTCTACTCGCTTTAAAGTCTCGCTCATCGGCACTTGTACTGGGTGTTTTCATCAACAAATCACTGTGTAACTGCTTAGCCTTTTCACAAATTATTGCTTCGCTAACACTATCTCTTTTCATTTATCCAAATTAACAGCAGTTTTTCCACTTCTTCTAGCACTTTAGACCTTTGTTTCGTTAACACAGTCACTCCTTTAGCCACTTTAGCCGCCTTAAATGCCTCTTTGTTCTTTAGAATTGTACAGACAGTCAATTTCGGCATATTGTATTCCTTTGCGATGTCGGAAACACGAATGCCATTCTTGTGTTTTGCTATAATTTCTTTCTTTACTGCTACACTAACATGTTTCCTACTATCACTATCACTAACACGTTTCTCTTTCTTTAACGAGTAAATATGTACATAAAAAATAACATCGAAACTGAAAAAATAACAAAAAAGTAACGTTAGTGAACACAACACTCAGAAAAACAATGTTTACAGCAAAGCACAAATGAGCACGAATGCACAAAAACCTGTCTGTGCTTGAGTTTGTTATCCAAATTTCGGTCGTTAACCAAGACAAAAATTGTTCAAAATAAAAGTTTGATAACCAATTTGTTCATTAAGTAGTGAGTTCGTTAACCGAGGTTCCACTGAGTTTGTCAATAATAGTGCATGAACATATAGTACTTGTCTTCCTTTCCATAGCAACGAATGTCAGTACAGTTCTCAGCAGGACAGCCTAAAGTCCAGCAGCAGCAAACCACCCTTCTCATAAATTTTCCAGAAAAGCACATTTCTCAAATTAACCTATTTTTTATTCCAGACAAACTGATAAATATCTCAGTATAAAGTCTTAAAATATTTACTTGTATAAAATATTCATGCTTTAAAAATATAAAAAAACTTTGACAAAGTATTAATTTTAAATGTATTAATCACTAACATTCTAAATGTATGCACATTGTTGGAGTGTGTGTGGGTGTGCCCTCCAATTGAGTGGCTTATTATCTAGATCTACTTCCTGCCTTGTGCCTAATGCTGCCAGTAAAAACTTCAATTCCCTTTGACCCTGAATTAGACTGCATGTGTTTGAATGTGAATGGATATATGGATGAATGGATGAGTCTTTCTAAGTCTGAAAATTTTCTATTGGCTCAAATGAAAGATTCTATTTTTTGCTCTCCAGGATGACGAATAATTTTTTTCTTCAAAAGTTCTTTGAAGGTTTCAGTAATTGAAAATTGTAAATGTAAAAAGTCGTTCATCAGAAACTTTACTTTTAGATTGACAAGTGAGTTATATACAGTAAATTATCTTGAAAACAGAAATCTTTTGATCATCATCCATCACTAATCTGGGTTACAGATCATCTGTGCATATGGCAGTCATTTGTTTCTGAGTTTCCCTCTTTGAATTCACCAAATCTCTGAATAGTATTAAACATTAATGGACAGCAGTTCAATAGCAAAACTAAAAGTAACAGGTGAAAGAGGGTGTTTATGTGCTTTGAAATTATTACTATTCATGATTTGAATACAATTGCATTAATCAGGATGGTCAGTGCCATAGATTCAGACCTAAAGAACTCAGATGCTAACCTCTTTGCTGAAATTTTAACTTGCACACTTCAATCAGTTCTGTAAATGCTGGTCCACTCAGATCAAACCTGATATATCCATTATGATTTAGTACCAGATGATTTGTGCAGACACATTAATATCACTGAGTACTCTCTCTGTACTATGCAGCATTGATGTCACTAATAGCTGAAAACTCATTTCATTTGTTGAAATTTGCATTCATCAAGTAGGTTTTGGACAGCATGGGTTTTGGTGTGGAGTCTGAGGTCACTTATTAAAACCTTATATCCCATTCCTTCATCAGGAGTTTTTAGGAATTTGAATATCTCTATATTTTTATATTTAAGAGGGTAAGGGTGTCACTCTTTCCTTGCCTTATCACTACAGCCAATGGTTCACGCTTGTGATGAGTGGTCTGTGGCACAGGGCGACTTTGCGAATCAAAAATCATTTCCCCATAAGAATGCAGGACTCCAATCGAGTACAGGTGTGCACAAGTGCATTTCAATCCACAGTTAATTGACATGCCGGCTGATCGTACTGCACACAAGTGCATAAGAGGACAGACCAGTCAGGTGCATCAATGAGCCCACTGAGGCAACTGCTACTCGCACCTGCACCCAGTTAGGCAGCAGAGTTAAAAGGAGCCTGCATGAGACGAAAGGGGGATGAAAGGAAAGGTTAAAGCACGGAAGAGAAGGGCAGGAACGTGACAGAGCCAGTGTGATAAGAAGGAAGCAGGCTGATGGGAGTGGAGCCCCAGAAGAGGAATGTGTAGCTGACGCTTGAGGGAGTTGAAAGTTCCTCCTGTGTGGGAGCTGGAGCAATGCTACTACCGCAAGGCCGGCAAGGGCAGCAGGAGTCAGGAGAGTAGAAGCCTGGCAGTGCTATGTGGATTGCCATGGGATGGGCAGCAGGCATAGGAGCAGATCAGATCAGGTTGTCTGCACCTGTTCGATGATATCTGTTCATTCTTTGAGACCCAAGCAAGGTAAGCCGGGGAGACATCTGTTTTAAAGGGAAACACCAGGGTCTGAGATTTTTAGAGAAGACTCTTGCCATGTTTTAACCTCGTTTTTATGGATTTGTTTATTGGTTTTCAACCTCCACATTTACTGTCATTTTATGGATTATTTATTTAAAGAAGGATTTGACTGCACCTTTGGATGCTGATTTTTTTTTGATTGTTTTGAGTAAAAACACTGTCACTTTTGCACATACCCCTTGTCGGGTTGCATACAGTGCATCCGGAAAGTATTCACAGCGCATCACTTTTTCCACATTTTGTTATGTTACAGCCTTATTCCAAAATGGATTAAAATAATTTTTTCCTCAGAATTCTACACACAACACCCCATAATGACAACATGAAAAACGTTTACTTGAGATTTTTGCAAATTTATTAAAAATAAAAAAATTGAGAAAGCACATGTACATAAGTATTCACAGTCTTTGCCATGAAGCTCAGAATTGAGCAGAATTTCTGCTGCTTTGAAGGTCCCAATAAGCACAGTGGCCTCCATCATCCATAAGTGGAAGAAGTTCAAAACCACCAGGACTCTTCCTAGAGCTGGCCGGCCATCTAAACTGAGCAATCGGGGGAGAAGGGCCTCAGTCAGGAAGGTGACCAAGAACCCGATGGACAAAGATTGAACTCTTTGGTGTCAATGCCAGGTGTCACTTTTGGAGGAAACCAGGCACTGCTCATCACCAGGCCAATACCATCCCTACAGTGAAGCATGGTGGTGGCAGCATCATACTGTGGGGATGTTTCTCAGTGGCAGGGACTGGGAGACTAGTCAGGATAAAGGGAAAGATGACTGCAGCAATGTACAGAGACATCCTGGATGAAAACCTGCTCCAGAGCACTCTTGACCTCAGACTGGGTTGACGGTTCATCTTTCAGCAAGACAACGATCCTAAGCACACAGCCAAAATATCAAAGGAGTGGCTTCAGGACAACTCTGTGAATGTCCTTGAGTGGCCCAGCCAGAGCCCAGACTTGAATCCGATTGAACATCTCTGGAGAGATCTTAAAATGGCTGTGCACTGACGCTTCCCATCCAACCTGATGGAGCTAGAGAGGTGCTGCAAAGAGGAATGGGCGAAACTGGCCAAGGATAGGTGTGCCAAGCTTGTGGCATCATATTCAAAAAGACTTGAGGCTGTAATTGCTGCCAAAGGTGCATCCACAAAGTATTGAGCAAATGCTGTGAATACTTATGTACATGTGATTTCTCAGTTTTTTTAATTTTACTAAATTTGCAAAAACCTCAAGTAAACTTTTTCATGTTGTCATTATGGGGTGTTGTGTGTAGAATTCTGAGGAAAAAAATGAATTTAATCCATTTTGGAATAAGGCTGTAACATAACAAAATGTGGAAAAAGTGATGCGCTGTGAATACTTTCCGGATGCACTGTATGTCCTCATCTGCCTGGCTCATCTCTGTTACAATATCGATGGTACCTGGTTCAAGAGGCTCCTGGAAGGAACTGACAGCATGTAGCAATTCACTTCAGTTTCACTGAATAATACAAACCACACATGCTCTCTCTAATTTTTGATGTCATCCATCTGTATCTCAGTAATGCTCCTAAGATTCACCTGTATATTCTACACCATTTCAAATCAAACCAACTATGTCCGGCTGAATGTTTTTCTTCTTTTTCTTAAACCCTTCAAATAGTCTGCCACTTTCCCATCTTACCACACCATCTACTGACCAGTTCAGATATCTGAGCATTGATGGATTTCCATTGTGCCTTTGCAGACTTCAAAACATCAGTTATATCGTGGTCATTTCACTTTTTTTTTTCAGTCTTACTTAGGAACAATGTTCCAGACTCAAATTTGCAATTTCTATGACTTCCTACCCTATTTACCTCCTTATTGAACAAAGGTCCAGATTTTGATCTACAGATTTATTTGAAATGACAAAAATATAGTATGTTGAAACAGACTGTTCTAAAACACGAAAGGTATCTCACTTGCAGTTGTATCACTGAGAATATGTACTAATATATGTCCATTCTGAAGTCCATAAGCCTTTCTGTCTCTCCAGACTGACTTCACAGTGAGAATACAATTGTCCTCTCCCTAAGATTATACATTATTTGTAAAATAGTGTATTTCAAGACCTTTAAAGTTTGCCTAGGGGCCCATTCTAGTATATGCTGGCCATATTTGGTATAAATTGAAAGGTGGATAGGCTCCATGACCCAATGGCACATGACCACAAGTGCATGTAATAATTCTGCCTTACTAAGAAATGGTTGCCCTAGCATTCTGTGACTTGGCATCAGCTTCTAAGGTAATCTTTTAGGTAGATATGGACTTTACTCTTACTTTGGCATTGATTTCTGTATCTCTTTTTCTTCTTCTTATTGCAAATACACTAAGCATTAGTCTTCGTTTCTTCCCGTGTGAGCTCCTTTCCATCCTCAAAGTCAATATCATTTATCTGCTCCTAATTAGAAAAGTCCTGCTATACACCACTTTGCCTCAGTTCTCATTGGTCTCTCACCACTCTGATGTGGTGCAAAGAATATTAAAGATTTCTCAGTAAATCTTAGTCATCACTTGACACAGTTTAAATAAAAATGTCGCCTTCATCTTACCCTCGGCAAACTATACATAATGGCCCATCACCCTGATCCTCTTAGTCATCTCTGTGCCCTAAATGTGCCTGGCACTTTTGTGCCTTTTTATCGTACTGATTTTGTCCTCCTGTTCTGGCACTTATCACTTACTTTGTTTGATGTTATGTGATACAATTCCTTCTTTATCTCAAATTCTTACTTTTCAGCGCCTCTCCATCCTCATTCTATGCAGCAAAATAAGTTTAACTGTTGGGATTTAGTGGCTGCTAAACACTACTACTAAATTGCTGATCGTTTGAAGATGGAAGAAGCCTGAAGTAATCACACAAGAATTGTCTGCCCCCACTTTGAATCACACAAAGTTACAGTATCTCATAGATACCTGTATATGCAAGCAGATGCCATATTGACCAATGTTACTATTGGCAGGAATATGTCTATGTACCCACTGTATTGGAGCGATCAAGATCCACTCGTAAATTTGTTCGTTTGTATTGGGCCATGGTTGTTTTGTTGTATTTATTGAACATGTCAGAATATGGGAAAGCTAATTTTAAAATTTATGTGGAGCATCATTTGTAAAACTATTTAAGCTCTATATTCAATCAAAAATAATTAAAATGCCATATGTATCTAAGAACTAAAGAATCAAAATGTCATAAAAGATCCATCCATTTTCCAACCCGCTGAATCCAAACACAGGGTCACGCTGGAGCCAATCCCAGCCAACACAGGAACCAATCCCGGCCAGGGTGCCAACCCACAGCAGGACACACACAAACACACACTAGGGCCAATTTAGAATCGCCAGTCCACCTAACCTGCATGTCTTTGGACTGTGGGAGGAAACTGGAGTACCTGGAGGAAACCCACGCAGACACGGGGAGAACATGCAAACTCCACGCAGGGAGGACCCAGGAAGTGAACCTGGGTCTCCTAACTGCGAGGCAGCAACGCTACCACTGCGCCACCGTATAAAAGATCTTTTCACAAATTCACAATTCAATTTTATTTTAGTGGAAACACCAATATTATAAGTGTGTCAGTGATACAGTTTCAGAAATAAAGGTACAAGTGTATACCTGGAACTGTACACTCTTGGGGGTGTGGGGTATGACAACTGTACCATTGGCACGGGTACATTTGAGCCCTTATAACAGCATACAGCGTTTCAAAAATGCAAAAATTGTGCCCATACCAAGGGTACAGTTAAAGAGGAAATTTATACTATTGTATTTTTCAAAGAGTGCACAGTGTAAGGTGGAAGGAGAGCAGGGTGATCAAGGGTCTGAGTCTATCCAAGGGATCAAGGGAAGTAAAAAGAAGGATACCTTTTGTGTTTAGCTTGCATAGAAGAGAGAAAGCAGGTAATGTGTGGAATTGCAACATGCAATTCAAATTACTTTGGAAGAACAGCAGATGACTTGGAACAGCTTTGCCAATAATACAGTTAATATTAGAAGTGCATTAATTGCAGTGCTGTGATCACAATCTCATCAACTAAAATTCTTGAAAAATTAAATATAATATCTTAAACACTTTTTGATGTCTGGGTTGTTCAATTTATGAATGTAGATCCTAACAACTATTATTGAATTACAATTATAATGATTAATATGACAAATTATTCCAAACTTATGGCAGGCAGTGTATATACCACCCCATCCAGACTTTATAAGTATTACTATCCTTGAAACAATAGACTTTTTTCATAAATAAATGATTAGAAATATACATGATGTAGCTGTAGAATCGAGTATACAACTCTAACTGGACTTAACAACTAAAAACTAAAATATTATTACTCATGTTCACATAGAAAAAAATGAATCTTTACAAAACATTTTACCGTAATATAAAAATCTTGTTATTCCTGCATTTTTGGTTTGACAGATTATGTTAGATAGATAAATTGGGAATGCTGGTAGTAGAAAATAAAAACTAGTAATAAAATAAAAACATATAGTATATAAAAGAGCTCTCAGCTGTGAAAAGTGGTCCTTTCCTGCCACGTTGTAAGATTCTCATGTTCTTGCATTCACAGGCTGCTTAGTTTTAGTGCTTTCTAAAATTGATGCTTTGCATATATTCTTTGAATAAATAACTGTTGACATACCTGGCTGAAGTGAATGCAGCATCTATATGTTTATATCTATGAAGTTGTCTGCACTGCAAATTAAAAAAGCATCCAGTGAGTCAGTCCAAAAGTGATGCTTCTCTGGTATGGTGGTGTGGTGAGCTGCTATCACTGTTTTTCTTAGTTGTATGGTCCAGGACTTGGGATAGGATGGAAGGTGTGCAGGTGCAGTTTAGGTGTATTTCTTATTATAGTGTGACAAAGCAAGGTGATCTAGAGCAGACCCCATACCCAGAAAGACACCAGTCCAGTGAGGAAGAGTATTTTAGTTGAGAATATAAATAATACAAGGAAGGGTGAAGGGAAGGAGAAAATACAAATTAAAAGGATTACCAAAACAATTATGACTATGCATCTTTAGGATTAATTTCTCTGATAATTAGCCAACTATATTGCTCCTGAATTAGATCCTGATGAACTCTTTCAACTAAACAAGGATCGTGTATGCAAGGATACCAGCTGAAATTAAGAGAAAGTGTATTTAGGACAGAAGTCAACAAGCACTCCTATTCAAAGATTTATGGTAATCCTGAACAAACTACCTAGACATGTAGTTGAAGCAGAAAACCTGACAACCTTTAAGAAGTATCTGGATGAGATAGCTGTAGCTATTGTGTACAGTGTAGCTATTAGGTAAATAAATTAACTTGGCGGGCTGAATGGTTTCCTTTCATTTGTCAAATTTCTTATGCTCCTTCTTACTTTCCTCCTTCTCCTTTTTCTCCTTCTCTGCAGGTGATCCCATGCCTGTGGTTCTCTCCTGTCCTCCTGTCCTTAACTCTTTCCTACTAGAAGACCTTTTGGCTAGGCATCCTGGCTGACTCTCTGGTGCAACAGTTACTGTATGTAATTTCTAGCTGTTGTTTATTCATTATTGATCAGGAATGTAACAGCTTAAGCAGGCTGACTACAGTGTGATAATAATTTTCAGATACCTCATTTATTTAATTTTGTTCAATAGTTCTGAATTCATGTGCACCAGTGTTTAAATATGCAGTTTTTATTCTTAATTTTATAAAGCCAAAGAACAGTAATACACTATCATTTGTTTTGACCAATTAGCTTTCCAGCTCCCTGGTGTTGTGTAATTTTGTGGTAAAAGCAGCCAGCAGTCAACTGTACAATTTTGCTATCAGTAGCTTACCTGCAGTTCAAAATTAAGACATGGCACTTAGGGAACAGGACTGGTTTGACTTTATCTTTGTCTTGCACTTAAATAGTCATTAGTTATGATTGATTTCTGTTTTGATGACAACTCTGCCTGATCCCCATAAGAAGTTAGCTTTTTTATGCCACTTCTTAAATGTAAATCTCCAACTGTCCTGTCATGATCATGATAAAAGGTGGCATACAAAAGTTAACAAGGACAGATTGTGTGCAACAAATAACATAAGACACTTGCAAAATAAATAAGTACATCAAGCACTTGTTGTTCAGCCTAACCCGATTTTTGTGATTAGATAAAAAAAGTTTCAGTACACAGAAAAGGCCTAAAAAGAACAGACATTTCAGAAAGAAAAGCAATACAAAGCTTCAGACATTGATTCGGAACAAGAAGTGAGTGAAACTGTAAGTACATCTAAAACAATTAAATACAGTAAAAACAGACAATGAAACAAATGCTACTGGTGCTAACAGTCTTTTCTATTGTAAGGGCTCATGCTAAGAATAATTGAACAGTTTTGTTAAAGTTTTCTTTGCTTAGGTATTCACATTAAAGTCATTTGCATTTGAAAAGGTTTCGAAGGAAAAGTAAATAGCCTTCAGGTGCTATTGGCATCACATTACAGGCAGACCAAGTGATTTAAAGTCATGGTTTTTGCTGAGAGAATTAGCTCATGTCAGATTTCATGTGGATCTTCAGTTCTCCCCAGAATGAAAGGAAAGAGGAGAAAAAATAGAATAATAATAATCGTAATAGTAGTAATAACAATAATAATGTTGACAATGATGAAAAACAATAGCTACGCTGACTTATTAGTCATACAATGCCCAATAATAATACTCTAATACAGTAAGGTAGAAGTGCATTTTGTGCTTTCTCCTCTCCTGTCCACTTATTTTGGATAGGTTTTCTATAAACATGATTTGGGAGAAATTGTATAAGCAAATTAGAAGCATATATATTAAGTTTATTGTCATGTGTCATGGTGTAATAAAACTCCATGTCACCTCAAACAGTTGGCAAAAAGGTAATACCTACAACGCGTTGCATAGAGACACACTAAACTATACAGTATAGATTGACGGCTTTTATACTATTTATGTCACTTTCAGTGTCCACCTGTCTGGATCCACCTCTTCCTGCCAGAAGTCCTTATTACCGGATGCTGTGTTATCTTGAGACAGTCTGTTTGGAGACTCATATCAACAACAACACTTTATTTTATTTTTTAACAAGTTTATAACCCACATTTTCTTTATATTAAAATGAGGTTAGCCTCACAGTTGTCTGTGTTTTTTCTTACAGTGGCGTAGTTGGCAGGATTATTCCACTGTTGCTAGAAGATGAAACAACAAGAAGCCATAGCCAGTATACATGCCTTAATGGCAGTGATCCAGACATTGAAAGTCCTTTTAGGGGAGCAACACAATTGGCCCTAGGAGGTAGAGGTACATAACCAGACAGGCGCTGTATTCCAATAGGAATGACCATTGGGACCATTCCAGATATAGCTAGCATTACACCCTGATGACAATGTTAACAATTTTTTTCTAGTATTTGAATGTACTGTCATCACTGGGAGCATGTGAAGTGGGTGCACATACTGGTGTCTTTCTTAAGTGGACCAGCACACCAGGCCTATTATGACCTCGATGAGTAGGCTGCTGCTGAGTATGATCAAGCTGAGGTGTTGTTGAGATAGGATGTAAGCCTGGACCAGCAAGTGAGAGCAGGCCTTTGACATAAGGGGCAGAGTTGGGTTCTGGTTGAAACCAGACGACTGCAATCCTAAATAGATCATAGAAATAGTACCTTTTGACTACCTGATGAATGCCCTCACCGATTTTCTCACCTGGCTGGTCTGGAGGCAGAATATCAAAAGCATGGATGACCTCATCACAACCCTTTAGTAACATCATGCAGCCTCACAACTCGAGTGTTCAGGATTGCCTGCTGATCACCAAGAAACCCAGATGGAACGTGTTATCACTCCTGGGCCTACCCGGTGCGAGACAGATTCAGGGGTCAGACGACCGGAGCGATACGTAACCCCTCCCTGCTGCTATAAGTGAGGGGAGGTGGGCCACACCATTCCATACTGCCTCTGCTTTGGTGAGACAATGAACTGCAGTTGGGGATGAGTAGAAAGGTATTGTTTTATGGCCAACCCTCCATCTCTTCCGTTCACAGAGGTGGTTGTAATAAATGGGCATAAGATCACCGCACTGTTTCATTCTGGCAATAACATATCAATTGTTGCACACTGTTACATGCTTCCACGACAATAGGAGTCCAGAATGACCATTCTCACCTGTATTCATGAGGAAACTCTATGGAATGAGTCCACCTCTTGTATCATAACATACCATGGGATAACCTGGAAACTTAGGGTGGCTGTGCAGACCACCTTATTTAGTGATATTGGGGCAAGAATGGTCATATGTTAATGTTAACCTTTTTATAGACATCTCAAGCTGCCCCTGCGCCGTGTCATTAGCCAGCAGTAGAACAGTATCACGTGGCAACCCAGTATAATATGTCTCACTCTGAATGTGACAATATTTTTTAACATGTTAAACAGGCCACGTTATTGCAAAATGTATATATTGTCAAATGTGGGTCACAAAGTTGCACAGGAGACTGGAAAAGGGAACAGGTTTCCAAGGAGCAAAATCTTTTTTGCTGAACTGGCAGGTACAAACACAAGACCTTATTGTCAACATCAGAAAAGCACACAGGTTGCAGCTGTTAAATATGATGGTCCAGCTCCCATGTCCAGGTCAAAAGAAAACAAAGTCCTCCTCATCAAGCGGGTTCAATGGCTTGGAAGCAGCCATTGGAGCAGATGCAGGCTGAGGGAAAGAGGACTGGAGAGTGAGCCATTAGGATGGACGGGGCTTGGTCTTTTAAATGTTCTAAACCTTATGCAGCAGGAAACATGTTGGGCAGTAAGCCTGCAAGCCTTCAGATGATCCTGCAAAGAGGACAGGTAAGAGTGTGTTTGTTTTGGGAGTTTCTGAAGGGCAGCTGTGTTTCTTTGCCATAGATTTACTGTTTAACAGCAAGACAGCTCACAGTTTAGAGCGTAAGAGTGTGCTGCTGGTGGCGCTATGCCGGAGGAAAAACGGAGCAGAGGAACTATTGAACTGCACGTGAGTGACGGCGTCCACTGTTATGGGCAATTAACCAGTTGAGACACCTGTCACAATATATATACTGTGCAAAAAAATTAAAGGAAGACTTTTTAATCAGAGTATCACATCAAGTCAATGAAACTTCTGGGCTATTAATCAGGGGCCTCATGAATAAACGGTGCGTACACAGAAAAATGTTGCATACTCCCATTTCCACGCTCAGATCGCGATGTATAAAACCTAAACTTGGCATAAAGCCACACACATTTCCACGCCAGCTAAATGCTTGGCGTACACATGTTCTCTGCCCTCATTTTGCAAACTGGCAGCACCCAGCATCAAAGCAATCCTTTTGTTCCAGTGTGGTTTCCCTTTCTTTTTTAGATGTTTATCATATACACTGAAATTAACCACATATTGTTTATTAGTTTAAGGCATCTGATTGTAATTAACCTGTAACAATATAATGGTCCACAGAATGGCCAAACTATTCCAAATACCCTAGCTGCTTTAGCGTAGTTACTCTCACTGCACCTTTTTCGTCTTCTTTCAGCTGCTCCCGTTAGGGGTTGTCATTTTTTTTGCATATTACTCTTACTGCACCACTCGGAGTATTTATATCACTATATCTGAGTATGGAATCACAGCTCTACAACAGCTGATCGGAAAGACAATTATCAGTATACAGCATCTAGCACACGCTGCCTTAGCCATGCTGCCTATTTGAACTGCTCTCATACGGCAAATGCTTCAGAGCCTTTCCTGTACTGACCTCGCGGTTCAGAAACAGTTTCATCCCAAGAACTATAAATGCACTCAATCAATCCATCAAGTGCTCCTTATAGAACTGTTTGCACTTACAAGTACAATTACCTCACTGTAAACTTGTGAAACAGTTATAATATTGCACAGCCTGCTCCACTTTATAAAGCGCATATTTACATATGATGACGATTTCATTTTAAGATGAAATGCAGCAAAATATGTTTATTACATTATACAGACTGCGGTGGGTTGGCACCCTGCCCGGGATTGGTTCCCTGCCTTGTGCCCTGTGTTGGCTGGGATTGGCTCCAGCAGACCCCCGTGACCCTGTGTTCGGATTCAGCGGGTTGGAAAATGGATGGATGGATGGACATTATACAGATAAAATGTTAACATCATTTAAATAATCTATATTGTTAATAATTAAACATGTGAGGACATGGTGTTGCAGCGCTACCGACGAACTGGTGGCCCGATTATTCCTGCCTCGCACTGTATTCTTGCTGGGGCTGGCGCAACACTGTGGAAAGATAGATGGATAGAATAATTAAACATGTACTACGAAGATATTTCAATGTTCCTTAAATGTTTTGAAGAATCGGCGTTCTAAGCTTGCAGATGGTTTAACATCTATTACAGAGCTGATTGTGTGATGATTGGTTACTTGGAGAAAGAAAAAGAAGGACAGGAATTGGGGGTTAGTACGTTTGAAAGAGACAGTACTGCTGCAATAAATTATTTCATCGAAGGTTGCGCATGGCACAGCAAGCATCTTGTGTGAGGCATGAACAATCACTGCGCCACCGTGTTCCCATGTTTAATAACATGCTTTAACTACTATCATCATGAAAATGACATCATGTATACATCTCAGTATTTTAATTATTCAGAGAGCTGTAATATTATGAATGTAATGGATTCTGTGTCCTGTCGGAGGAAGAGAAAGCCCATTTAAGAAGCAGGTAGTGCACATAGAGCACATAGAAGATCAAATACAAAACAAAGCATTTAATGTGCTACTTTAGTTACGATGGGATTTGAGAAACTAGTAAATTAAACGATTTTAAGATGAAGTTTATGATGTTCTACTTTAATGATAAAATAAACTATGTGATTAAAGTGGAAATTTCGAGATTAAAGTTGACATTTCGTGCTTTTTTCCCAATGTGTGCCTATTTTTTTGTCTCTGTACCCTAATAAGCTTTCATATGACACTCAGACAGTTGGCTACGACTTGCCTTTTCACGGCGACTTTGATATCTGACCGCTTCTTTTTTATTTCGGGCACTGTGCGACTTTGTGAACTTGAACTTTTGAGTTTCTTCGACACGCTGTCACTCGATCAACTTCCTTTTGTTGATTATATCACTGTTTAAACCAACAAATAGTATGTTTTTCCTTGCCTCCACTTGGTATTCGCTGAAATTCTTCTATTTTCCCCAGTGCTTTTGTCATTGTCTTTTCACAGACGGCTGAGCTTAAGGGCTATTTATATTGATTTGCATATTCAAAGAGGCGAAATTCTGGGAGGAGTTGGGGCAAGACAGTAGGCGCGTGCACGTGCGTTACTTTTCATGCTGACCGGGATTTATGTAGCGGAAGAATGTGAAAGCTGGCGTTCACACAGATTTATGCATCTTTATGCATTTTTTTGTGCGTAAGCACATTTCCGCTTTTGTCCATACGCCATGTTATAGTGTGAATTCTACGCATGGCGATATATATGAGGCCCCTGGACAGGGCCGTAGAAGGTCCTTAACCCATCAGCAGGACTGGTATCTGCTCCTTTGGGCAAGGAGGAACAGGATGAGCACTGCCAGAGTCCTACAAAATGACCACCAGCAGGCTACTGGTGTGAATGTCTCTGACCAGACAATCAGAAACAGACTTCATGAGGGTGGCCTGAGGGCCTGACATCTTCTAGTGGGTCCTGTGTTCACTGCCCGGCACCATGGAGCTCAATTGGCATTTGCCATAAAATACTAGAATTGGCAGGTCTACCACTGGCGCCCTGTGCTTTTCACAGATGAGAGCAAGTTCACCATGAGCACATGTGATGTGAAAGGGTCTGGAGAAGCCGTGGAGAACGTTATGCTGCCTGTAACATTGTTCAGTATGACTGGTTTGGTGATGGGTCAGTAATGGTCTGGGGAGGTATATCAGGGTGGTATCGGGAAGAAATCCTTAGACCCATTGTCAGCCCCTATGCTGGTGCAGTGGGTCCTGGGTTCTTCCTGGTGCATGACATTGTCCAGCCTCATATAGCGAGAGTATGCAGGCAGTTCCAAGAGGATGAAGGAATTGATACCATTGACTGGCCCCCACGCTCACCTGACCTAAATCCAATAGAACACCTCTGGGATATTATGTTTCAGTCCATCTGACGCCACCAGGTTGCACCTCAGACTGTCCAGGAGCTCAGTGATGCCCTGGTCCAGATCTGGGAGGAGATCCCCCAGGACACCATCCGTCGTCTTATTAGGAGCATGTCCAGACGTTGTCAGGTGTGCATACAAGCACATGAGGGCCATACAAACTACTGAGTATGATTTTGAGTTGCTGCAATGAAATTTCGGCAAAATGGACTAGTCTGCCGCATCATTTTTTCACTTTGATTTTCAGGGTGTCTTTAAATTCAGCCCTCTGTAGGTTGACAATTTTCATTTCCATCAAATGATATGTCATCCTTTCATTCTTAACACATTTCCCAGTCCATATCAGTATAGATATCCAGCATGATGTGTTTTCAAAGTGTTCCTTTTATATACTGTATATATATATGTATATATACTGTATATAATTTAATGTGCTTCTGTAAAAAGCCACATTTATTTATCTACAATGTTCTTATTTACAATATTTGTAACAATATTTTTTTGTTATGATTAGCATATGCTGATATGTTAGGATACGCACAGTTTGATTAGAGTACACATTTCTGGTTTATTATAGAAACAATACAGATACGGTAGATATGAGCTCATCTGTAAAATAAGTGTGGAACAGTTTCTGTATTTCCTAAAATTGCATTTTTGTCCCCTTGATTATGATGTTTCCTATACAAATGGGAGACAGATTTCCACCAACAATATTCTAGAGGACAGCCAGCTGATTCAAATAAACAAAGCTCTTAAACTTATTCCATCAAACAATACAAACAAAGCATACAAAAATGTAAATGATCTTCAAAGAAGTCTTGAAAATTATTTTACATTCTGAAACTAGGGAGCCCTGGTCACATATCAGATTAAACTGTAAGTCGGCCAATGGATAGACAACATTTAGTACACATGAAAAGAGAATATAAGCACCGGGAGATCTGACAGGTCTTTCACAGGATTGAGTTTTAAGATGTAGTATCAGGTAAACTAAGTTTATTTGTAAATGTTGCAAACAAAATTGGCTGATTAGAGAGTGAAATAGTGATGATCTAGCAAAAATACTCAAAATGGTCTTGAAACTGAGAACAGACTTGAAAGCTGCCTTTTAATGTCATTGTATAAATACAAGATGGAAAACACTAAACTTCTAAAAGCATATTTGGAGACATTTTGGAGTATATGATGACCTAGGGTTATCATGCTCCAGAAAATGCACAGAAACATTAAGGCAGAGCTAACAAAATATTGCAAAATTGAAAAGGGTTGCATTAGTGGACAGTTGTTGATGCCAAGGGTTAAGGTGACACAGGACAGGACAGAATGTAGTTATAGTGCCTGACTGGGGCCAGATAAAAAAAGGAAAATAGAAAGAATGAGCACATTTACATAGCATTAAGTGTCATTATTGTCATGAGTATTCATATGAATGTATTTTACAACATTAATCAATCTCACCTGGAGTTTGGGTTTAGAAACATATGTATTAGACTTTAAAGTGTATTTCCAGCCTGCTTTCCTATTTTTTTCAGTGCACAATTAGTGTACATTTTTATTTTTATTTATGTTTATGTTCTGTGACACCATGGCCGCTGCCATCTTGTGGGTTTTGTTGCCTAAAAACACTGGTTGCCAGAGACATGGTTATGTTCATTGCAATTATGGATCCATTCTCTGTTATGGTTTAAATACTGGCTCGTGATTTGTTTAACAAAACCAAAGACTCAGCGTATAGTAAGTGTCTCTCTAATATCCCTGATCTTGAATTTTTGCTTCCTCCTTTACTACAATTATTGGTTTACACTCTGGTTCTTGGATTTTGTGTTTTCATAATTGTCTTTCGGTTTCAACTCATTTCTGTTTTTTGACTATGTTTCAGTTTCTGCTCCTCTGTGTTCATACTTTTTCTTACTGTCTCTACATTTTATGGCGTCTGGAAATGACATGCCCTATTACTGTAAATGTAATGCTTTCTGAAGTGTCAGGATGCCATCACTATAACTCTCGGCCAGCTGAAGAAAACAGTGACACCCCATTAGATCCAGATGAGATGTCTGCCTAGAATCTGCTTTGGAATTGGATGTAGGAACACAACACTATTATTATGTGGCTTCAAAGGTTTTCAATGCCTCCCCTAACCCTTGATCCCTGAATTGGTTCCACAGCTGGGATAAACAGTAATCCAAAGATTTATTTTTTTAATCATATATTTTATTGATTTTTTTAAAGGTAGCAATACAATAAGTAGATTACATGTCAGTAAAATATACAGTGCTACTGCATATCTTACTGAAAACAGGTCGGAACTGAATTTAAAAACTGCAAATGAAACTTTAGAGTTGGGAGTTTAGTTGGGTCAAGACACAGAAATAGGAGGCAAGAGATAGAGTGACTGTGCTTTCCAGCTTTTTGTCTTTTTTATTTAATTCTTTCGTATGTCACCATTTGGCCTGGGCTCCGCCCATGGCTTCTCCTTTTTGTCTTTATTGGTTTGGTCCCCACTGTTGGCACTTATATGCACCGTTGTTTTTCATATTTTCGGGGTGTTTTTATCATAATGATGGTGATGGGAGTATATGGTGAGTGCTTTCTTCTCTGGTCTATGACATTTTGTAATGCAAATTCATGAGCACGGCCATGTTTTTTATACATGTAGTAGCGATATCCATTGCTGGTCATGTAGGTAAGATATGTGAGGTAATGTGGGCAAAGTATGTGACATTACATTGCTCCTATTTCAGACAGTAATGCATTAAGGATTCCAATTATTTTTTTTCTTCAGCAATTCCTAGTGTAGTGACTACACTAACAATGCATCCAAGAAGGCATTAATGTTAGGACCGTATGCTTACCTTTTCTATAATTTTTGTTTGTGTTTTGATGTTTCTTACATATAAATCTCTGGCTGCTTCTGCTATTCTGATCTTGCCTGTTTTTTGACTTTGCCTCTGCCTACTTCTTTTATCTTTCCATCTTCTGATCTCTAATTTTCACTCAGCCATCTAGCAGTTTTGTGCATTTTTTCAAAATCCAACTTTCCAACTTTGTGTTTAGTAGAGGTACAGTATGGAGGTAATTATTTTTCAGTTAAGTATTTCTATTGCTGCAAGTATTTCCTGCTTATCTTCCGTTTAGAGGTTATTTTAAACAAAATAAGATGTAGCTTTTCCATGCTATTTATATTTTTTACTGTATTTGCTTCTTGATTCATATTATCATCACCAGTTTTATAGCCATTTTCCAGGTTTAACCACTGTCACAAAAATGAGACATACACAGATAAAGGTTTGGGGCAGCCACCTGTATAATCTGGTATCCTGGCTGCAAAGTCGTTTTTTACCAAAATAAAGAGCACTGATGTGCATACAACTGAGTCCAAAACAAGACTGACAAATAGGGAAAAGGTGTAGACTTTTAAAGGGGAAGACAGGAAGTGAGGTCATAGGGATCTGGCTCATGTTCTTCAGCCATTGGTTCGAGCCCGGAGGTGACATCACAGGGGCCGGAACCAGTAAGGTCTTCTTCCATTGGCTCGGTCCCGGAAGTGACGTCAAGAGAGCCAGGTGAAATCTCCCGGAACTGGTCTACAGGTAAGGGAAAAAAAGAGTCAGTGCACTCTGCCACATCCCGGCATGCCTCAGAACTGCCTTCACTCAAGACCTTTAGCTGCCTCCCATGCGCACGTGTGTGACAAGGCCCCCCCCCACTTAGCCCAGACCCGTTGGGTCGGGCGGACCTAACCGAGAGGTCGTGAACCCGAGAAAGAGCATCAGCGTTGGCATGGAGAGTGCCCCGGCGATAAACGAGCGAAAACTTGTACGGCTGTAGGTCAAGAAACCACCGGGTGACCCGTGGATTCGACTCTTTGAGCAGGGCCATCCACTGTAGAGGTGCATGGTCCGTGACAAAGGTGAATTCCTGGCCCAACAGGTAGTACCTAAGCTGAGTGATCGCCCATTTAATCGCCAAAGCCTCCCTTTACACCGCTGCATACCTGGTCTCCCAGTCCAACAGTTTCCGGCTCAGGAACATGATGGGGTGTTCCACACCATCGACACTTTGGCTCAGCACGGCCCCCAGGCCTGTGTCCGAAGCGTCTGTCTGGAGGATGAAAGGCAGAGAAAAGTTAGGTGCCCTCAAAATAGGTGCGGACGTAAGGGTCTGTTTCAAGTCACCAAATGCAGTGCCTGTCTTCTCAGTCCATACCACAATGTTAAGTCAGTCAAGGGCGCCGCTCTCTCCGAGAACCGGGGTACAAACCGGCGGTAGTACCCCGCTAACCCAAGAAAGGCTTGGACTTGCCGCTTGGTTCGCGGATGGGGCCATTTCAAAATGGCATCTACTTTGGAGCACTGTGGCCTTACGGTACTCCGACCCACCAGGTAGCCTAAATATTTGGCCTCGCTTAATCCAAAGAAGCATTTCTTGGGATTAATCTGGAGCCCGGCCTCACCGAGTGTCCGCAATACTGCTCGGACCTGCTGTAGGTGTTCCCTCCATGTGCTGGAATAGATGACCACGTCATCCAGGTAGGCAGCACTATATGAGTCATGAGGCTGGAGCAGTTTGTCCACCAGACACTGGAAGGTTGCTGGAGCCCTGTGTAACCCAAATGGAAGGACACAATACTGCCAGTGTCCGCTAGGGGTACCAAACGCGTTTTTTTCCTTCGCGGAGTCCGTTAAAGGAACCTGCCAGTACCCTTTTGTCGTGTCCAGTGTGGTCAAATATCGAGCCTGCCCAAGCCTCTCGAGGAGGTCGCCCACTCGTGGCATTGGATAGGCATCAAATTGGGAGACTTGATTAAGCCAACGGAAGTCATTGAAAAACCTCCAACTCCCGTCAGGCTTACCGACCAGCACAATGGGACTGGACCAGGGACTATAACTTTCCTCAATCACACCTAGTTCCAGCATGCGCTTGATCTCAAGCTCCACTTCAGCCCTTTTTGCCTCAGGAAGACGATACGGACGTTCTCGGACAATAACCCCGGGCTCTGTCACTATATTGTGCTCAACCAGAGAGGTCCTTCCAGTGTTCTCACTGATTACCTCCCGAACAGACCGGATAACTGATTCCAGCTCCTGCCGTTGTCTAGGACTTAAATCCGCCTCGAAGTTAAGGCTAGCCGTCTGAGCGAAGAGTGAGCGGGGCTGGCCGGAGGAGGGATCGGGATCCCTGTCCTTCCACGGTTTCAGCAGGTTCACATGATAAACCCGCTCCCTCGGCCGACGATTGGGTTGACTCACCAAATAGTCGACGAGGCCCTTCCTCTCCTTAACTTCGTAGGGGCCTTGCCAATGGGCAAGCAACTTAGAGTGGGAGGTAGGCACTAGGACCATGACACGATCTCCCGGTTGGAACTCCCAGAGAGACGTGCCACGGTTGTAACAACAGACCTGTGCTGCTTGGGCCTCTTCCATGTGACTTTTAAGGAGGGGCCTAATCTTTCCAAATCTATCGTGTAATTGCGCGATATATTCTAGTATGTTTGTAGAGAGAAGAGCCTCTTCTTCCCATCCTTCTTTTAGGATATCTAATATGCCCCAGGGTTGCCGCCCATACAGTAATTCAAAAGGGGAGAACCCCATGGAGGCTTGTGGGACTTCCCGATAGGCAAAAAGGATGAGGGGGAGGAGCTAATCCCAGTTCCTTCCATCCTCGCTGACCACCTTACACAGCATTTGTTTGAGAGTCTGATTAAACCTCTCCACTAGACCGTCGGTTTGAGGATGATACACCGCGGTCTTTAAATGCTTTATGTTCATTAATTTGGCAGTCTCCTTGAACGTCTCTGAGGTGAAAGGTGTCCCCTAGTCCGTCAAGAGTTCCTTGGGGATACCTACGCGCGCAAAGACCTCTAGTAATTGGGTTTAGAAGTGGCTGAGCGCAATGGAACAGCTTTGGGATATTTGGTAGCATAATCCACGAAGACTAGGATGTACTTGTGTCCTCGGGCTGAGGGCTCTAGAGGTCCGACTATATCGACCCCAATTCGGTGGAAAGGAATGTCAATCAGGGGAATGGGAACTAGAGGAGCACGGAACTTTCTTGGAATTTGTCGCAATTGACACTCCGGGCAGGAAGTGCAAAAGCGACGAACCTCTTCATTGATTCCCGGCCAATAGAAACGGAGCTTGATCCGCTCCAGGTTGTTTCGGTGCCCAAGTGGCCACCTAGGAGGTGGGCATGTGCTAACTCGCAGACCTGCTGTCAGAAGGCTCGCGGAATTAGCTGTAGCCTCCTCTCCTGCCCGTCATGCATTGCTATGCAATAGAGAAGGTCATTGTCTAATACAAAGTGAGGACCCTGTGGCATTGACTGGTTAGTGCGCTGGCCGTTGACTAGGACCACTGCATTTTTTGCAAATTTCAGGGAATCGTCACTCCACTGCTCTCTTTTAAAGGAAGCCGGCGTCTCTCTAAATTGAAACCGCAAAATGGAGAGAGGGTCTGAACCGACCTCAAGGGGCGTGGTTTCCTCCCGCTCCGCCGCGGCGCTGGTGTATGATGTGTTGGCACACGACGGCCCGGGAGTTGCCACTCACGCTTCGTCTCTCTCTGCCGGCTGATTACACGGCGTGGAGGAAGCTTGAGACGGCTCATCTCCGTCCATAACTAGGCCCAAGTTAACCCCAGGAATGGTATGTGTCTCACCGCTTTTAATATTAGTCCAGTCCCGCCCTAGTATCACCGGGTGTGGAGGATCAGGGAGGATTGCCACGGTTAATTTCTGAACTGATCCTCCGTAGCTGATGACACAAATGGCGGGCCTGTACCAGCGGGTTTCCCCGTGGACACAGGTTATACCGGACTTAAATTTCAACCACTGTTGCGGCAGCACAAAGCGGCGGGCAACAATGGTAATGTTGCTGCCGGTATCGAATAGAGCAGAAGTTTTAAACCCATTAACGATCACCACGCCTGTGTGTGGGACCGCCAACGGGTTTATCAGAGCACACCAACCCCTCTTCCCCCTCCACCTGCATTTCACCTCATTCCCAAGCGGTTTGCGTGCCCGCGGCCTCTGGGACGTCGGCACAAGCTCTGGGTTGTACAGGGGGGGCTAGGTTTTGGGACGTACTCCGGTTGAGTTCGACCAAGGATCGGTTCAGCTCCCCCAGATTGTGAGGCCATCCTTTGTCTTTCTACGAGCTCTATGAGCTCTGCCATGTTTCTGAATTGTCTACCCCAGACCGGATGGGTGAAGCCCTGGGGTAGTGTGTCCAGAAGCAGATAGCAAGCCACCTTCTCTATTATTTGGAAGGGCTTGAGTTCCTGTGGCCGTAGCGACTGCCCTACTTTTGCCCATAGGGACCAGGCTTGGTGAGGGGTCGGCCGCTCTGGGTCGAGCCTCCAGTTTCTCAGGCTGGGGCACCCCTAGGTGGAAATTGGCGCTCTGGCTTCACAGGGAAGCGGGCCCTCTCCTCCGAGAGAGCATAAACAGCCCTCTTTGCCTCCCCCTTCCGAAGCAGCCCAATTCTGTGAGCCCCTCCCACACACTCCCCGGCCTGCCTAGGTTGCCTAGTGGAGCATGCCGGGGGCAGAGCCTGTACCGGGCCACTCCGAAACACGGAACACCCTCCCCGCCTGGAAACTCGGCCACGGTACGCTCCCACCTGGATGTGTTGCAGGTCCTGTCCCCTTCTCTTCCAGGATTTCTTCATCATGCTGACTACGCCAATGTCACAAAAATGAGACATACACAGATAAAGGTTTGGGGCAGACACCCGTATAATCTGGTATCCTGGCTGCAAAGTTGTTTTTTATCAAAATAAAGAGCACTGATGTGCATACAACTGAGTCCAAAACAAGACTGACAAATAGGGAAAAGGTGTAGACTTTTAAAGGGGAAGACAGGAAGTGAGGTCATAGGTATCTGGCTCATGTTCTTCAGCCATTGATTCGAGCCCGGAGGTGACATCACAGGGGCCGGAGCCGGTAAGGTCTTCTTCCATTGGCTCGGTCCCGGAAGTGACGTCAAGAGAGCCAGGTGAAATCTCCCGGAACTGGTCTACAGGTAAGGGAAAAAAAGAGTCAGTGCACTCTGCCACATCCCAGCATGCCTCAGAACTGCCTTCACTCAAGCCCTTTAGCTGCCTCCCATGTGCACGTGTGTGACACCATGTTAACAAGATCTTTTTCCCCAACTCTCTGCTGTCTTCTGCATCGTTTGGGGTTAGACTCATTTTTTCACATCATATGACCCCACCACCAATCACATCTTCTTTAGCCTCCCTCTTGCCTTCATAACCCCTCCATCTCTTCACCCAATTATCCCCTGCCTTTTGATCCCCATTTTTCTGTTTCTCCTCATCACAGCACCTATCAATTTCTCGCCAAATCATTCTTTTAACTCAGCAGACATCTTCCTCTCACTCTGTAATGCTCCACACTATTCAGTCAAGCTCGGTTTCATATTCCACCTTCATTGACCATGTTTCACAACTAAACTCAGGGTGTTTTTAATGAGAACGGACCAGGGGTCAAATTTATGAAAGTTTCTTATCCACAAAAAAGGCTTGACATGTGCATATACAGCCTTCCACACAAACATCAGTGTTTATAAAAGAAATATTAATAGGAGAATTTGCGTATATTTAAGGCAACTCTGAACCATCCATATGCAACATTTTGGAGTAACATAGAAACGATGACACCCTTAGGGGAATACAGAATCAGGAATTCTTCATGTTTTGGAGTGAGCACAAGAAAGATAACAAAAGCCACATGTGCGTTAATGAATCAGAAATGGCCTGTGGTAGTGGTTTTTAAAATCCACTGATGGGGAAATAATTTTCAGCCTAATGGATCGAAATTGTTAACATTCTACCGACAATCCTCTGTACCTGACCTTCAAGAATAAAGTGCTCTTTTGTTTTCAGGGAAAAACAAATAATGGCACCATTGTCATGGTAAATTGCACTTTGACTATACTTCTATAAACATTTCCATTGCATGGTGGTGTCTTTTACAGGAAAATGTCAGCTCATCAGCGAGTGAGACAGGTTAGCTCCTGCTTTTAATTCACATGAACTGATGAAATCAGATATCATATTATAAGGAAAATATTAACCGATTTGTCGAAAATGGCTTTCGCAGACAGAAGCCAAGAAGACAGATAAAATCCAAATCAGGCCCAGCTGATTTGTGTCAAAAATGTTAAGTTTCATATGTGCCTGTCCCATATGCTTGCAAAGTGAGGTAACTTCCGACAGCATCCAGACATCAGCCAGATGGCAGAAGTGTTAACCCTCGCAGGACAGAAACAGATGTAGTTAAAGCCTGCCAAACACTTTCAGCATGAGCATGCTTACCTCACTTGCCTGTAAGGAGAATTCCATAGGCTTACAGTGTGCCACTTCTCCAGCGGGTGTTGGAGGGTGGGTTGTGTAATTCCTCTTACTGTTCTTGCTTCTGTCTAATTTGTGGATGAGTAGTGGAAAATGAAAGAAAAAGGCAGTTCAAAGGTAAACCTTTGGCTTTAAGGATTGTGTACCTACCTGAACAAAACCCTTACATGCTGGACTAGTTTAATTTTAATTTCAGTCATTAATCCATTAATTTTAGAAATATACTTATTTCAACACAAGGTCAATTGTAACTGGTCCTTTAGAGGCAGTAATAGAGATAAAAAACGGAAAATGGCAGGAATCAGCTCTGCAAAATATATCGGTTCATCAGCACACACATGCACACCATGTTTTTATCAACTGATCATCCCATTTTACTTCTTATCATGCGCCTTATTCTGATATTCCATGACACAGTGTCAGTTCCATCAACTTCACACTTAACGTGACAGGCACCCCTGTAAATGCTGCACACTACGCCATTTTGCCAGTCAACCTAACATTCTCATCCCTGCAAGAAAATCACAGTACAGAGACAAAACCCATTGTGTCCACTACTGTCAAGTACACAATAATTTACTTCAAAATATAGAAAAGAGAAAATATTCTTGATCACCCCATTGCCTACAATTGTTTATCACCTGACTGGCACTGCAGTTGATGCTGGCCCTTGTGAGCCCAATCACACCACCAGCTGCTCATCAGCACTTGCAGTATTTCCAGGAGTGGGTCTCGGCATCCACATTTCTGTCAAGGTTCATGTAAAATTGTGTGAATGTCATATTTTTGGACTGTTCTTTGTTTGGGCACATTCCTTAGACCAGCGTTTCTTAACCTTTGAGTATTTGTGACCAGAGTTTTCATAACAGTTTTAATCGCGCACCTCTAACATTTTTTTTGAAACCCTAATAAAATTTATTCCTATATTTTTTGCTGCCGATACACTGCTACAAGTTTAAAATTTTCATACGAATAGTGAAATTATGCCACATATGGCAACATTTGCGCCCCCTTTTTTGTTACTTCAGGGGTGCGCCCCACAGTTTGAGAACAGCTGCTTTAGACTAATGGCCAAGGTTTACCCTGGAGTGGCCAGGGGAGTGGAGATGCTCAGGAGCACCCTGGCTAACTGCTGTACTATTTAGTTTCTCCAAGTGGTGAGTTGCAAATGGGAAAAGAATTCCATTTACCTCAGAGTATATGCCTAACTACTATTAATAATATAGGCTTATAGGTGTATAGGATCATTATTGTCACTTGTTTAGAGTACAATGAAATTAGCCCTTCACCGTTTGTCAGTCTATTGTGAGGATGATGTCTTAATACAGCAGCATCAGCTATGGAAATAAATGAGACTGGAACTTCTGATTACTAACATCCAGCCCTGCCCCAAATATTCAGTCCCATCCAGTGCTTCCTTGAATGACCCAATAGAACTCTAGTCTGCTGCAATATGTACTTATTCACCAACACAGTAAAACTCTCACATAAAGGAATAGATTATTCTTCCTTTTCAGAATTGATGGCTTTATAGTCTAAAATCAAACTACTGTACTGTATCTACTGACTCTGAAGTCCTACTGGGAGACTTCAACACTCAAATCAAAAATAAGTGTTCTTCCATCGAAAAGAGCAAGGCAGATTTTAATAAAGACATGAAGATGAAATAAAGATGTTAACCAAGCCATAGTTAAAAAAAAAGCAAAAGTCAAGAGATTGAGTCATCAAGCTAAAACACAAAACTAAGTACATGATCAGAGTTTGTAATAAAAGAGTCAAAAAATCAGGAGTTTATTTGCAAAGTCACAAGGATCTACAATCTTGAATAGGATCTACAATCTTGGATAACCAGGAAGTGCATGGTTGCCATGCCTCTCTGGCTGTGGCAAATGTAAACAAAAGACTCCACAAAATGGCACTGCCATTGAAATACATAATGGATTTTAACATTTTTATAAACGCCCTAATTGTAACTCAAAATATTAGAGTTATATTGAACAGAACCACAAACTAAGACAAAACCCCCACAGACGTAACTGTGAAAATGACAGAAATAATTATATAAGAGCCAAGATCATAACTATTAGGAAATATCTGGAGGGCCATAGTTAGGAGGAACAGCCTTCCTGATCAGAATCTGAGCCAAGAACTGCTACTGGATGTTGGTACTACTAATTGAATTGTCCATATGAAATACCATGTTTAAGTATTAGGTTTCTCATAAGTGCACATGGTTCAGACTACCTTTGGCCAACATTCAATGAGCAGCTTTGCAGTCATAACATCTGATTAAAGACTGTATGTTCTGTACACTTGAGTATATAAAGGCAATGAGCTATAAATTAATAAAAATTGGTTGTGAGATGGGCAGATCTAAATGAGAGGTGTGGCTGGATTAGAAGCAACTAGCAAATTCCTCTCTTTGTGTTAAGTTGAACTTCAGTGTCCCAAAGGCCTACTACTGCATCTCAGCTGCAGTCAGTAGCCTGGATTCTAATGTGAAAGCAGCTGCAAATAAGCTATTGCCAAAGGGATGTTTATGCCTGTCTTAGTGGCTATCCTAGGACTTGTTGGTAAATATCAAGGCTGTCAAATTTAAGTTTCAACTGGGGATATTGTGAACAGGTATTTTATTTTTATTTTATTTTGAGGAATCTCTAAATGTGATTGATTCATCCTCCTTGGTGAAGCCAGTGTTCAAAGCACGTCTCTGCTGTTGAGATCACTGCTAACTAGGTGTGGTTCAGCTCCTTAGTGGCAAGACCTCCAGAATGGATGAGATGTGGAAGAAAATGATGACAGAACTGGATATTGTGGAGGGTGTTTTGGCTAACATATCTCTTCAATGCTGTGTTGAAGGCAGGGATATTGCCTTGAACCTTTTAAAAATGGGTGTACCGATTACTGAGACATATACCTCGGCCTCCCTTGAAAGGACAATGCTGCTATATTAGAACTCTATCTGATAGTTGTACTACATATATAAGAGGAGCAATACAAATTCTATCCTGGCTCGGCACCATTGGATCAACACTTCATCCTTGCATAAATATATGAAGGGTCATGTAAATGTTCCTATCCTTTCTACTTTCGATTTATGGGTGTTTACGCTTCTGACTGAGTCCATTGTGGTGTCTTGTGGTCCTGCAAAAGTATGAGATTCTGGTTTGTAGTTACACGTCTTTCAGCCTCTGTCTTGGTAAATCTGTTAAAATTAACAATCATGATTCTGGAGAATGGTGATATGTTGTATGTTGATTAGCAAGTAAGAAGTTCACAGTACACAGTACATGTGACAGTATTTCACCTTAATAAAAGGATAAGTATCTGTACATGTGACTGTGTGTTATTTCTCTTTCATTCCAACGGATGGTGCAAGTACTAACACTGCTTTTATGTCCCATAATAAATGGCATATAAAAGAGACATATACATTAAATTTGTCAATCCTGCAGATGATGCCCCGCAAAACATTTATAGTAATGCATTTTATTACTACAGATGTTTGTCATGTGCCATCTGTTGGAATGACAAGTGTGATGCTTTTGATTAATACATACATAACAAACTAAAATCCAACAGATGGTGCACTATAAATGTAAATGCTAAGGTCTATGCTGATTACTTACATTTCAACTCATCTGAGGCCAGTAGCACAGCTAATGACCTTATAAACCTATTTGGAGAGAACATGTTGTGTTTGTATAGTTATCCGATTCAATGTGAGTGCAGAATTTGTGATTTGTATGGACAGGATATGAAGATACTGCCAAGGATTATAAACCTAACAATTATATTTTTGTTGTTGGCAGATTATGTTGTCCATTTGACCTCATCAGACACATTCTTTACCCTCAACAAAAATAACAAATGGAGGAAAGACGGCAAGACACAAATGGGAAAGAGGCTGAATGTAACCTAACCTCACTGCAGAAATAAGGGGAAAACTCAGTTCAACTTATTTTAATATTGTGCTCTTTGAATCAAAGTTTCACAAATCGCCAGATATAAATCAGCCATGTCATGTTCCTACACCCTTACAGTGAAATTGCCCATCATCTCACCCCCCATTTTCAGGTTCCTGAGAACAGTCCATGTTTCTTTCAGCTGAGGTTATTTCAACAGGCACCTAAGCTTCATCCTTGGCACATTTATTTTCTTAGCTGTTCATTTTCAGTGCATTTTTAGTCTCTTTGTTTCTATTTTGTTTTTGACCTTCATTTCTTGACTAATAATTGGTACTTTGTTTTTCAGTTTGGATTGTTACTCTGTTTTTACTTTGAGTCCTTTTAACCAGTTAGCTACTAATCTTTTCCACTTTGACTTTGTTTCTGCATGTTCTGACAGTTTGTCTTCCTAATCTGAATCTACCTTTAGGCCAGCTGCTTTTGTCCAGGAAAGTAATACTTGGTAGTTCAAGGTTACAAATCTTTCTACTATTAAAAGGAAGACTAATGTTAAGTGCCAAGGTGAAGATGAAGGTTCATTTAAATTATACAGCAATGTGATAAACCAATAAGTAAACCAAAGAATAATAAAGTACTGTACATAACTAAGTTAACTGTTAAATATGGAGGAAACAGAAAGTAAAACGCACAAAAATCAAGATGTGGTATGTCTACAGTACAACAGGCTTTCTGCTCACCTGGGTAGGTCAGGAAAAGGTGGCAGGATATGATGTGTCATCTCAAGGGTGACTTCAACATACTAAGATAGTGTATTTTCACTCATTTGTAGTGGGAGGTCCTGTCTGTTGGTTAGAAGTGGCCTCTGAATTAGAAAGCAACATTGAAGTGTCAAAGACACCAAGGGGAGTTGCATAGCAAGTAGGAACAGCCACAAGGTGAAAACCAGTCAACTGATGTAGACAAAACATTAAACAAGGAATATGTCATGTGAACAGCAGCACCAGCCACTCAGACATAAATGAGTCTACATCACATTTTTAAAGGGAAAATCTTGACACTGGTAGAATGTCACCATTTCAACATTAATGGTTTCCTCAGCTTGCATAGTTATGTTTAGTTTATTTTCTGACTCACATAGGCAGCATACTTTCTATTCAATTTTGTCTTTTACAATTGTTTTCCTTAAATTGCATGAAGTACACATTAAACAAACACACATGGAGTTACTAGGGCCAGCTTCACTGACTTTTTATCTAATGTGATAATACGTGTTAAATCTGCTTTTAGGAATTTCCCAAGTTTGCAGAGGCATTCAGAAATTATATACTTGCTTTCGTATATATATATATACAGTACTGTGCAAAAGTTTTAGGCAGGTGTGAAAAAATGCTGTAAACAAAGAATGCTTTCAGAAATATAAATAATGATTGTTTATTGTTATCAATTTACAAAATGCAAAGTGAGCGAACAACAGAAAAATCTAAATCAAATGAATATTTGGTGTTACTACCTTTTGCCTTCAAACCAGCATCAATTCTTATAGGTACACTTGCACAAAGTCAGGGATTTTGTAGGATTATAGTCAGGTGTATGATCAACCAATTATACCAAACAGGTGCTAATGATCATCAATGTCACACGTAGGTTGACACACAGTCATTAACTGAAACAGAAACAGCTGTGTAGGAGGCTTAAAACTGGGTGAGGAACAGCCAAACTCTGCTACCAAGGTGAGGTTGTGGAAGACAGTTTCATATCATGGCAAGATTGAGCACAGCAACAAGACACAAGGTAGTTATACTGCATCAGCAAGGTCTCTCCCAGACAAAGATTTCAAAGCAGACTGGGGTTTCAAGATGTGCTGTTCAAGCTCTTTTGAAGAAGCACAAAGAAACGGGCAACGTTGAGGATCGTAGACGCAGTGGTCGGCCAAGGAAACTTAGTGCAGCAGATGAAAGACACATCAAGCTTATTACCCTTCGAAATCGAAAGATGTCCAGCAGTGCCATCAGGTCAGAACTGGCAGAAACCAGTGGGACCCAGGTACACCCATCTACTGTCCAAAGAAGTCTGGCCAGAAGTGGTCTTCATGGAAGAGTTGCAGCCAAAAAGCCATACCGCCGACGTGGAAACAAGGCCAAGCGACTCAAGTATGTACAAAAACATAGGAACTGGGGTGCAGAAAAATGGCAGCAGGTGCTCTGAACTGATGAGTCAAAATTTGAAATATTTGGCTTTAGCAGAAGGCAGTTTGTTCATCGAAGGGCTGGAGAGCGGTACAATAATGAGTGTCTGCAGGCAACAGTGAAGCATGGTGGTGGTTCCTTGAACTTTTGGGGCTGCATTTCTGCAAATGGAGTTGGAGATTTGGTCAGGATTAATGGTGTTCTCAATGCTGAGAAATACAGGCAGATACTTATCCATCATGCAGTACCATCAGGGAGGCGTATGATTGGCTCCAAATTTATTCTGCAGCAGAACAACGACCCCAAACATACAGCCAAAGTCATTAAGAACTATCTTCAGCATAAAGAAGAACAAGAAGTCCTGGAAGTGATGGTATGGCCACCACAGAGCCCTGATCTCAACATCATTGAGTGTGTCTGGGATTACATAAAGAGACAGGAGGATGTGAGGAAGCCTACATCCACAGAAGATCTGTGGTTAGTTCTCCAAGATGTTTGGAACAACCTACCAGCCGAGTTCCTTCAAAGACTGTGTGCAAGTGTACCTAGAAGAATTGATGCTGTTTTGAAGGCAAAGGGTGGTCACACCAAATATTGATTTGATTTAGATTTCTGTTTTGTTCATTCACTGCATTTTGTTGATTGATGAAAATAAATGATTAACACTTCTATTTTTGAAAGCATTCTTTGTTTACAGCATTTTTTTAACACCTGCCTAAAACTTTTGCACAGTACTGTGTGTATATATATATATATATATATATATATATATATATATATATATATATATATATATATAATATATATATATATATATATATATATATATACTGCGGTGGGTTGGCACCCTGCCCGGGATTGGTTACCTGCCTTGTGCCCTGTGTTGGCTGGGATTGGCTCCAGCAGACCCCCGTGACCCTGTGTTTGGATTCAGCGGGTTAGAAAATGGATGGATGGATATACATATATATATATATATATATATATATATATATATATATATATATATATATATAATATGTATAGGTGGTGCAGTGGTGGCGCTGCTGCCTCGCAGTTTGGAGACCTGGGTTCGCTTCCCGGGTCCTACCTGCGTGGAGTTTGCATGTTCTCCCCGTGTCTGCGTGGGTTTCCTCCGGGCGCTCCAGTTTCCTCCCACAGTCCAAAGACATGCAGGTTAGGTAGATTGGTGATTCTAAATTGGCCCTAGTGTGTGCTTGGTGTGTGGGTGTGTTTGTGTGTGTCCTGCGGTGGGTTGGCACCCTGCCCGGGATTGGTTCCTGCCTTGTGCCCTGTGTTGGCTGGGATTGGCTCCAGCAGACCCCCGTGACCCTGTGTTCAGATTCAGCGGGTTGGAAAATGGATGGATGGATGGATATATATATATATATATATATATATATATATATATATATATATATATATATATATATAGTCACAAAAATGACCATAAGATGCTGAGAAGGTTTGGTGCAGCCACCCGTATAATTTTTCCCGGCTGCAAAATTGAGTCCAAAGAACAGACATGTTCACACAACTGAGTCCAAAACAGAACTGACCAACTGGAAGCAAGATGGCGGCTTTAAAGGCCAGTGGTGAAGGTGATGTCATCAGGACCAGAACCGGAAGTGACGTCATTGTCTGCCCCTGAGCTGAACAGTATTTCCCTAGAATGGTCTGCAAAAGATCGAGAGGGAAAATTAGTGCACTTCGCCACCCCCTGGTCTGGCATGGAATTACATATTACATATACTCAAGCCCTTTAGTTGTCTCCTAAACATGCGTGTGTGACTATATATATATATATATATATATATATATATATATATATATATATATATATATATACATACATACATATATTAGACCAATATTCTGTGTCAGATCAGGGTGATTAGAAGGAAGAAAGCTTATGCTTTTTAGCTCACTATCCTAAAAATGACCCCTCCTTCAGCCATTGTGGATGTCTGACTGTGACTGTGAGTGAGTGCCTGGCTGCTCTGGAAGCTCCACCTGTGAGTGGTCAGCCATTTTGGCAACCATTTCCAGCTTCATTCTACAGCACACCAAGTCCTTAACGCAGCAAGTTGGTCTTCTTCCCCACTGTGGCCATGATACTGATTGAGTGGCCACAGTTGCAGCACAGTGAGATGGATAACAGTGCTGTGCCATCGGATGACACAGCTTTGGTGTTGGGGGCTGGTAAGGCACAAGTCAATCACAGTGTCTTCAATGCCCCGCCTTTACCCTTTTATAGTGTAATACCTTGGACAACTAAACTATGATAGCAGGGATCAGCCAGTTTATCATACAGTCCTTTCTTGTGCTACAGGCTGCATAATTACACCTGGTCACCAGGCTGTCATAGATTTTTCTGGCAGAAAAATTGTACAACCTTTTTGTTGCTCACTATCATGCCTTAGGTAGTCCAAAGTGAGTATGTAGGTGATCGTCAGGTTCCATTGCAGATTTTTATATACTGAGCCCTGGTACTGTGGTAGTATTCAATTCATGAGGTGTTCTAAAGGCCAGAGTAATGGATATGTGAAACTTATACCCAGACATCAGCATGGCAGGGGTGAATCCAGTTGACTCTTGGAATGTGGAGTGCTAAGCCCATAGCGCTGTACACAGATGCTGGTCCCCATCCTGCTCATATTATTTCATCAGGAAGGAAAGATGGTTGACCAGTATCCATTTAAATATATCCACAAAGCCATCAGTCTGAAGGTTGAACAGGGTCATGCAGGTTTTGCAGGAGCTGTCAAACCTCACTGTTGAGCTTAGACTCAACTGTTCATTGTTGTACAGGTGCATCAAAGTAGTAGAAGATTTATTCCATGAACTTCCTAGCACTGTAGCTGCACTCTGATCATGAATTGTATACTCTTTAGGTCACTTTGTGAACAAATCCATGGCATTAAGGTCATAGGCCAAGGATGTCTATAGCTGCCCGCTGGTAAGGGGCTCCTATATTGCAAGTCAGGTGAGGGTGTACTATTATAGGACATTGCCCTTGTGAGTGCTGCAATTATCACAGTAGTACACAAAAGCTTCATGTCATGGGCAGTCTTCCCAGTGGTAATGCCATCTCAACCATTACAGTGTCTTTGCCTCACCCCGAGTAGCCCATGTATGCTCTGGAGAACATGATGTTAAAGGTTATGTGGTACCAGCATCCACAAAGAATGTGGCCAGATAGTGGCCTGTAGTGGTCAGATAGTGGTCTGTCCCAGAGTAGGGTGACAGCCTCATTTTCATAGCTCTGTCCTCGGAGTACTGGATCAGGTGGCTAGCTGTCTTAAAGATTTGCTGGTCCAACCTGTTATACATTTTTGCCTGCTGCTATGCAGTCACCACTGCCACTGCTCCTTCCCTTGTAATCACTGACAGCACCATTATATATAGAGTAACAATATACATAGGGCGGCACGGTGGCGCAGTGGTAGCACTGCTGCCTCGCAGTTAGGAGACCCGGGTTCGCTTCCCGGGTCCACCCTGCGTGGAGTTTGCATGTTCTCCCCGTGTCTGCGTGGGTTTCCTCCGGGCGCTCCGGTTTCCTCCCACAGTCCAAAGACATGCAGGTTAGGTGGATTGGCAATCCTAAATTGGCCCTAGTGCGTGCTTGGTGTGTGGGTGTGTTTGTGTGTGTCCTGCGGTGGGTCGGCACCCTGCCCGGGATTGGTTCCCTGCCTTGTGCCCTGTGTTGGCTGGGATTGGCTCCAGCAGACCCCCGTGACCCTGTGTTCGGATTCAGCGGGTTGGAAAATGGATGGATGGAACAATATACATATAGTGACATCTAGGGAGAGCACTGACCACCATGAAGAAAAATGATGCTACAGCCATGTAATTTTGTAAACAAATATTTCATTCCATTCTCAAAGGCACTTATAGTCTACAAGGCTTTTTATATAACAATAGTTCTATGGTTCAGTGTAAATGCTCTTCCCTTTTATAAAGTTTATCTTTTAGTTCCTTCTCCCTGTGGTATTAATCCCACTTGATGCATATAAAATTCTCTTCAAAGGGCGGAGTTCCTCCTTTGGCTGTAGCCGGATGTGAACTGAACTTCTCCATTCCAGCAGCTTTGTTTCAAAGGTTCTTCTTGGGTCATATTGCTGGAAGGGGTGAACCTGGGTTGACCTGCTGTAGACCTCATGGGGCATGTCACACTACACAGTATATAATCCTTGTCTTCTCTGAGACCATTAAACAAATACTGGCCCTGTTCAAACAGCACCGATGGCAAAATTTGAACCAACCCTGTATAGAGAGCAAGTTCAGGGCACAGCCCATTTATACACATACAAACACACACCAACACACACACACACTCCCATGCTAACTCATACTTATCCAGTTTTAAGGCAAAAGTCAACCTAAGCTGCATGTCTAAAATACAGGAGGAAAGTCAGAGGATCCAGAAATAAACCTATACAAAAAACAGGAAGTATGAGTAAGTTCCACACCAGGATTCAAACCCAGGAGCTAAGAGGCAGAAATGGTTACTACTTTCCCACCCTGCACATTGTTTATTTATATTTTTCATCCCATATAGATACTGGCATATTACAGGCCTCTTCAGAGGTGAAATATTGGAAACAGACAAATCCAATGTTTGTTCTGTTTTCTTTATCTGTATATTTCATACACCCTTTCCTCTTCTTAATACACCTCACCTCTTCCTTGATCGCTCTCTTACTGCTAACATAATACTAGAGTCCCTTTGGGTTATTCCTTGTATTATTAGTCATACTCGTTTATATCTTCCTTTTGGCATTTCTGATTTCCTTGTAGCTCCTGCATCCTCATGAGCTTTATAACTAATGCTCTTTTCATTTTCTCACAGAGATGCCTTTTCTTAGGTAATCTTTCTCTTATCTTCTTGGTATTCCACTGATGCTACTTAGTTATCCTACTGTTTATAATTTTTTCTATGGAAGTGTCCTGTTGTTTATGAAATATCCACTTAAATCTGCACTATTGTGTCAAAATAGATACCATAACTTGAAGTTTATCCCAATTTATTTCTTTAAGGCTTTGCCATATCCACTCAGAATCAACTTTTGAAAATGAAAAGTAAGGTTTTCATTTTTGTTTTTTTCACTCTGCTAATACTGTGTGAGCCTTATTATATAACAATATTGAATGCTAACAGTTCAACTGCCTTTATAATCTGAATTTATCGTTTCACTTTCACTTCTCTTATACTGATAAGGAATGCAGTAGCTTGAATAGACAGACCAGGACACCCTGTCCTTAGATGACTGCAGATCTCTGTAGTGTCCTAGGCCTACCAGCTTGGGCTGAGCTTCGTACACTTCCTACGGTAGGCACTAGTGGATATACTAACTACATGCCCAAACACCCTCATTTTCTTCTACTTAGAAGAGCCGAGAAGCAAACTGTCTTCTCCAAGGTCCATCTGTGAGCTCAGCAACCCTTCAAATATGTCTCATTTTGCTTGCTTGTACTTGTATTGTCTGTTTTTCACCTGCATTATTATCATTGTTTAATTTAATATTATTTATTGTATCAGTATGCTGCTGCTGAAGAATGTGAATTTCCCATTGGAATTAATAAAGTATCTATCTATCTATCTATCTATCTATCTATCTATCTATCTATCTATCTATCTATCTATCTATCTATCTATCTATCTATCTATCTATCTATCTATCTATCTATCTATCTATCTATCTATCTATCTATCTATCTATCTATCTATCTATCTATCTATCTATCTATCTATCTATCTATCTATCCAGCACCTGTGACCATAGGTGTAGATTGACTGGTAAATCAATAACAAATTTGCTGCCACCACACTAATTCATTGGTCAGCTCTACCCTCACTTGTGGCCGTGATGCAGCATAGTGCTTAAATTCCTTTGCTTTGGGCAGCTGCTTGATGCTTACTTTCAGGGAACAAGCCACTCTTATAAAACAGACGATCATGATCTCTTATTTGGAAGTGCTAATTCTGCTACGCACAGGACATCACAACATGATGAGATTAAGAAGACAACTTCATCAGGAAACAAAAGACCTGAAGCCCAGGACAATGTCTACCTGCCTTCCATCTGTAAACTACAGTGCTTCAGATTCCTTTTTCCTGAGAGAAAGTGAAAATACACTACGGGTACACACTGTCACCACATCAGCCGTACAGCAGAGTGATTGGATTGGTAATAAGGAAAGGAGCCGTGGAAACTGCATGGAAAATCAGAACAAATGGGTGTTTCAAAGGTATTTGCATATACAGCGGCAGCTGCTGCCCTTGTTCGACATGGCTGGAGCGGGGCCACTGCACTGCCTGAGTTAACATTTACACATGGGGGGGCAGGTTATGAACTTCACTGATTTAATGCTTTCTAGGTCATTCCACTTGCATAAGTATGACTTGTTCACATTCCCCATTAGCCTTTTGTACTTGTCAAGAAATCAAACTGCGGGAAACAGCAATTATTTTCTGCAGTTTGAAATTTTACTGCTGCCAGGTTTTGTGTTTTTTTTTCCTCTAGCTTCTTGAAAAGGCCAAACATGTAATCTCTATTTGATAGTGCCCATCTATTTTTGGGAATGGAGACTTTAATCTATACTGCTGCTAATGTGTTGGCCAGTTAGTGGGCCTGTTCACTTTTAAAATTTGTGAGCAAAGGGATTGCTGGACATTTCAAAACTGCAATAACTGTGCTGTGAAGTCATGAAAATAAGTGAATAGTGAATAACTAACGGAAATGGAAAATTCCCACCATGAACTGGCCAAAAACTGTAACATAACATCAGCAGCTTTGGCTCAGACACCAAACAACCCCCCTCCACCCCTCACAGAAAGTAATAAGAGGATTGTCCATTGTCGAAAAGGCTCTGGTAAACAAAAAATAAAATTGTTCATCCACATCAATTCCAGCCCACCCGCCCCCAGAACTAATTTGCTACATTTTAGACATGCATGGAAAATATTGTTCATAATCCAAAAATGACATGCATTCACTTGACAATTCCTCCTTAGGAGATAGTGAGGCATGCAGCTGATGCTACTCAGTATCATCACTGGTCTACGGTATATCTTTTATAAAATTTATATGCTCACCTTGTGCATCAGATAAAAGTGTTCATACTGCATGCCCCTTTGTAAATTTACATGATATCTATCCATACAACTTCTGTTGGAAGTAAGGCAAGAAGAGAAGTAAGTCTGCAACAGGATACAAAACAGGACACTTTAAAGTCACCAATTAAACTGTCATGTGCAATGCTTTTCAATTTTGAGGAGACTAGAATACCAGAAGAAGAATTCATGAGAGCATACATAACTACTGTTTATTGGATGTGGGTTCCAGGCTGGGTCACCTTCTGTGTCTGTGTCGAGTGTTCACTGTTTTCACTAGGGTACGCTGGTTTACTGTCACACCTGAAAGATTCACATTCTGGGCTTTTCAGAAAATCTAAAATTGACTCAGCATAATATCCATGCAAGTGAGAGTGCCCTAAGAAGTACTGATGGCTCAGCTAGAGGTTGACACCGCTTCTCAGCAGATCAGATATACCATATATACTCACGGATAAGTTCTCCCGCGGATTAGTCGGGACTTGATTTTACCGTATAATATTTGGTATTTTATAATGTTGGTCGTATAAGTTGAATGCGGAAAACTCACACTATTGGTCCAAGAGATTATGACATGCTAACGCCCACCTGAGAGAGTAACCACGGAGCACACTTCCGTTTTTTCTGTATGTGGGTTCCAGCAATGTGCTGTTATTAGCGCGTGCTCTTAATCTCTCTCTCTCTCTATTGTGCCTACGTGACCACACGGCAATACCCGAACTATTCCGAAGTGACGTTTGCACTGTTTTGTGTTTTTTGTATCTCACACCCTCATACACCTTTATCGTAAGAGCATCCCTTATCTACGATGGAGCGTTCGATCAGAAAAAAATATGAAGCTGGTTTTAAATTAAACGTCGTTGAAGTAGCGAAAGAAATTGGTAACTGCGCTGCTTCAACAAAATTCGATGCGTCTGAGAAACTGATGTAAGATTGGAGGAGGCAAGAAGATGTAAAAAAAAAAATTGTGTGTTGCATTTTTGAACGAGCGTATAAATCGAGGTCTGATTTTATGATCGATTTTTCAGGATTCAGGACCCGACTTATACATGAGTATATATGATAGGCCCCAGCTCCCTAGCACCCATTCATCTTCTAAGCTGCTGCCACTGCCCATCCCAGCAGTACTCAGTGCAAAGTTGGAAGCAACACTGGATATTCTCCCACTGGGCAAATTTAGATTTTCCAGTAATATTGCATACCTTTGGAAAGAGGGATAAAAATTAATAATGATTGAGGGACTTTCACAAAGAGCCAAAACAAACAGTGGGCCTTGATCAGAAAATGGGATTATGGGAGAGAGAAGCAAAAAGGAGTGTTAACCACTGTGGCCCTCCATGTACGACACTCAATTTGGAAAAGCACATAAAGAAAAGACATGAATGGATGGTTAACTGTATATTTAGAGTATATATCTACATGTATAACATGCAAAATTAACTGACTTACTCATTAATAAATCACTATTTACTATTTAGTTAAAAAAGTTGAAATTCAGTAAGGTTGTACATCTAGGGCAGTAATTATCTGCTAAAAAAAGAAATTTTGAATATCAATAAAAAGGGAAAATGCTGCAAAATCTAAAAATACTATTTAAGACTACTTTGATTGAAATTTGGTGATGTTATAGAAAAAAGAAAATTAGCTGACCCTAGTTTTCTGTTACGTTATGTTATGTTATGTTATGTTATGTTATGTTATGTTATGTTATGTTATGTTATGTTATGTTATGTTAATACACCATGCACCTTCTTTTAGCTGAGTGTAGAGAAGCAATAGCACAGAGACTTGTCACTATATGCAGCAGAATCAAAGTGGAAGGACAAAAGGTTGGTGAAACTCCATTCAGATGTTATTAATATGTGTGCTATAAAGCTGAGAGCAGGTGCCAGGCGCTGTGACTCTGAGCATAGGAGGGAGGGAGTAGAAGGTGAAGTGGCTTCCTTGGGTACATTTATTACTCCTTTTTCTGACAGATTCTTCTTACTACTTGTGATACAGTACAAAATGTATACAAATTCAACTGGGGAGTTTGAGAATAGACGGTGTGCCCCATGGATTACCAAGCGTGCTTATAAAAAATACTTTGACCCTTGGTATTAAAATGTATACAATACTCCCCTTCGAGGTCAGAGCATGATGTGCCACTATAATCCAATCCCAAAACTAGAGACAAGGAAGGTACCCTTCAAGCATTATTTCTTTTCATTTGTTTTTTTTCTGTAGAATGCTTAAAATGTTTAAATCATTGTCTGGACCACATAAATGTGCAATCTATAAATGTCAGTGCTCTATGTAATAAGTTAAAGTAAACCACAATTCAGTGTTATATTTTATCGTCTTGCAATGGCACTCAGGATAAAGCCATAAAAATACTCCCATCTGCACCATTGGCAGCCATGACAGCCCTCAGCTTTGCACATATGGACACTGCCATTTCACTCCATTCTTCTTTTCAAAACTACAGTACTTAAGCTCAATCAGGTTGCATAGGGATCATAAATGATCAGCCTTTTTCAAGTCCAGCCACATAGTCCCATTTGGATTGACATTTGGACTTTGACAAAGTTGCTTCAGCACAATGATATTGTTGTTTTTAAGTTATCCCAGTGTAACTCTAGCATTATGTTTGTAGTCATTGTCTTGCTGGAAAAACAAATCTTCTCCCAATACATGGGTTTTAAGATTTTCTGTATTTTGCTGCATTTATTTTACCATCTGCCCTCACAAGCCTTCCAAGACCTGCTACAGAGAAGCATCTCCACAGTATGTTGCTAACACCATCCATGCTTAACTGTTGGAGTGGTATGTGTATGGAATTTAGTCTGATGGACAAAAACCTTAATTTTGGTATCATCAGACCATAGTATCTTCTTCTAGATGGCTTCAGTCTCTGCCATGTGCATTTTGACAAACTCTAGGTGAGATGTAATGTATGTTTTTTAAAGCAGCTTTCTCTTTACCACTCTCCCATAAAGCTGCCAGTGCAGATGTACCCAGGCAACAGTTGTTATATGCACAGCCTCACTTCATTTAATCATTGTAGCTTGTAACTCCTTTAAAGTTATCAGTGGTCTCTTTTTGGCCTCCCTAACTAGTCTTTCTCTAGCATGATCACTCAGTGTTTTGTGGACAGCCTGCTCTAGGCAGATTTACAGTTGTGCAGTACTTTTTCCATTCCTTATTGATTGACTTAACAGTACTGCAAGGGATATTTAGTGACTTGGGTATTTTCTTGTCTTCATCTCTTGACTTGTGCTTTTCAGTCCAGATTTCATGGAGATGCCTGAGTGTTCTTTTATTTTTCATTGTTTAGGTTAGGCCATGAAACTGACTCACCACAAGGTGGACCTTCCAAATACAGGTGCATTTATACTGAAATCAATAGACAACAGACAGGTGATCTGCATTTAACTAATTCTGTGAATTCAAGTGCGCCAGTAATGACTTAGATGTTTCATATCAACACCGAATAATTATGTAATTAATTAATTGTGCTTTATACAGTGCATTCGGAAAGTATTCACAGAGCATCACTTTTTCCACATTTTGTTATGTTACAGCCTTATTCCAAAATGGATTGAATTCATTTTTTTTCCTCAGAATTCTCAGAATGTTTCCCCTGATCATCCTTGAGATGTTTCTGCAGCTTAATTGGAGTCCACCTGTGGTACATTCAGTTGATTGGACATGATTTGGAAAGGCACACACCTGTCTATATAAGGTCCCACAGTTGACAGTTCATGTCAGAGCACAAACCAAGCATGAAGTCATAAGGAATTTTCTGTAGACCTCCAAGACAGGATTGTCTCGAGGCACAAATCTGGGGAAGGTTACAGAAAAATTTCTGCTGCTTTGAAGGTCCCAATGAGCACAGTGGCCTCCATCATCCGTAAGTGGAAGAAATTCGAAACCACCAGGACTCTTCCTAGAGCTGGCCGGCCATGTAAACTGAGCGATCGGGGGAGAAGGGCCTTAGTCAGGGAGGTGACCAAGAACCCGATGGTCACTCTGTCAGAGCTCCAGAGGTCCTCTGTGGAGAGAGGAGAACCTTCCAGAAGGACAACCATCTCTGCAGCAATCCACCAATCAGGCCAGTATGGTAGAGTGGCCAGACGGAAGCCACTCCTTAGTAAAAGGCACATGGCAGCCCGCCTGGAGTTTGCCAAAAGGCATCTGAAGGACACTCAGACCATGAGAAAGAAAATTATCTGGTCTGATGAGACAAAGATTGAACTCTTTGGTGTGAATGCCAGGCGCCACTTTTGGAGGAAACCAGGCACCACTCATCACCAGGCCAATACCATCCCTACAGTGAAGCATGGTGGTTGCAGCATCATGCTGTGGGGATGTTTTTCAGCAGCAGGGACTGGGAGACTAGTCAGGATAAAGGGAAAGATGACTTCAGCAATGTACAGAGACATCCTGGATGAAAACCTGCTCCAGAGCGCTCTTGACCTCAGACTGGGGCGACGGTTCATCTTTCAGCAAGACAACGACCCTACGCACACAGCCAAGATATCAAAGGAGTGGCTTCAGGACAACTCTGTGAATGTCCTTGAGTGGCCCAGCCAGAGCCCAGACTTGAATCCGATTGAACATCTCTGGAGAGATCTTAAAATGGCTGTGCACCGACGCTTCCCATCCAACCTGATGGAGCTTGAGAGGTGCTGCAAAGAGGAATGGGCGAAACTGGCCAAGGATAGGTGTGCCAAGCTTGTGGCATCATATTCAAAAAGACTTGAGGCTGTAATTGCTGCCAAAGGTGCATCGACAAAGTATTGAGCAAAGGCTGTGAATACTTATGTACATGTGATTTCTCAGTTTTCTTATTTTTAATAAATTTGCAAAAACCTCAAGTAAACTTTTTTCACGTTGTCATTATGGGGTGTTGTGTGTAGAATTCTGAGGGAAAAAATGAATTTAATCCATTTTGGAATGAGGCTGTAACATAACAAAATGTGGAAAAAGTGTTGCGCTGTGAATGCTTTCCGGATGCACTGTATTTGTAATTAATTTAGACCACTTTGCGGAGAGTTATTTATACTCTGACATTAAGGTGTCCTTTTCTCTTGATCAATGACAAAATTAAAACACATTACATTCTCTGTGATTCAGTGCTGCATAAAAATAAAATGTGGAAACTTCTAAGGGGTGAATGCTTTTTATAGGCACTGTATGTATATGTATGTGTATATATATTGTTAGAGAAGAGACAGAACACAGAAAAAGATTTGGGTTACGACCGTGACCCCGTATACTGTGAAGTAAAGAAAAGCATAACAATTATATACAAGACATTTTTTCAGGCACAAGTCCAACTAAGACCTCATCTGAAATGTCTAGTTCCTAATTTATAATGATCAGAATACCATTTTCCCAGGTTGAATTCCTCAGTTAGCACTGGGAAAGTTTGCTCATCCTTTATTTGGGCATGCTTCCCAGAACTTTCCTTTTTTGATTAAAGTTCCAAGTTCCCATGTTGCCCCCTCACACTCCAGGAACCGCTTACTAGTTGGCCTACATGTCACAGTGTGTACTATTCATTAATTAGAGGAAGTGCATCATTATAAAGTCTCATGAACTGTACACATTACTTTAAATTATTGTCAGGATCACACTAGACTTACATCACAGTAATGTATGTACCATATAATGGCCATAATATGAAATGAGCTGTAGCATTAGATCTCATATCATAAAGTATTAAAGTACAATTCTAACAAAGCACCCTTGAATTGGAAGATATTTTGGATACACTTGAGGCCCACATCAGGATACCATTGCTAGAAATATGAAATTAAGTTGATATGTAACCATCATTTGTCTTTTTCTGTTTTACAATTTTTTTCACTTTACTGACATAGCAGTATGTGTTTTGTGCATTATGTGTTGATGCTGGCCTAAAGGAAGCTGAAAGGAAACAATGAAAACTGAACACTATACTATCATCTTCAGATATATTTCCCTAGTTTCAGGTAAATCTGCAAGTATATTTAATAGTTTAATCAATTAGGCCTAATCTAGGAGATGCTCAGAAGAAGAAGATCAGAAGATCCAAAGAGTGAATATGAGAAAATGACACAACACAGCAATACAGTCAAATTTAGCTGCACATCTGGGTCCTGACCAGATGATTTCATCACATGATCATGACATTTGGCAATGTGGTTTAGGTCTAGACAACCTGTTTCCAGGATTTAAGTGTTATCTTTGGATCACAGACTCCAAACTCCAGTCCTGGACTAGGTCAATAGAAACTGCAGCCCTATGGACCTTGTGAAACCTTTGAATTACAGTATATGCACTTATAATGGGCGCATTGCTTCTTCTAAATGAATTAAGACATTTCATTCAGTTCACAACAGGCAATTGATTGACTTGCTTTTTCTTTCATGATAAACTGTGTTTATAATTCACTGAAGTAACTGATTAACTTAAAGCAAACAGCACCACTGAAGCAATCATACATTAGGAATGAAATCTGTGACATAAAGAATGGTCTTGGTCACAGCTAAAAATCTAGACATGGAAAAATGTATGTACTTCACCAATAATTCTTGGTATGAGGTGAAGCCCTCTATATTAAATAACCTTGTAGACGTAGTCAGATGACCACATATAACATGACCAATTTCCTACCTTATACTGATAACATGGATCAGGTTAATGATTAATATTCAGTTTTTGTGTGTATATGTGAATGTGTTCCCCAGAGATGGACTGGAGCCCTGTCCTGGGAATTGTTCCTACCTTGTGCCCTATGCTTGCTGGGATAGGCTCCAGTCCCCAGCGACCCTATTCAGGATTAATCGGCCTTAGAAAATGGAATAGCATAGTATGGTATTTGTTGCTTTCAACACGGTGAAATAGCATTTTTCTCACTACTCAAATGATCAGAAGATCAAGGAAACGAGGTGCCAGACATAGTGCAGTTCACAACAGGAAGGACGAGAGAGAAATGGTCATCAAAATTTCAAAAATCCAAAACAAAACTTTTAATCAAAGCATCCAAAACAAAAGTCAAAACCGAAAGAACCTTGCAATAGCTGGAATTCTTTTTTCTTAACTAACTAATGATCTTCTTAGGATTTTTTTTATACTACTAGCTCTGCCCCCTGCTCGCGTCACTCGCCAGCCCCCATGCGGGCCTTACAGTCATTTCTCAGATCTGTCGCTTGTGACGAATCGTGCTGGGCTTTTGGATAACCACGAATATCAACTCTGTCTTTAATATCTCCATCTTTCGAAACTATTATCGCTTACAATTTGTCACATTTTGGTTTATTATATATGCAAGTGTGATCTTTTGGATTCATATAGAAATGCAAGAAAACTTCTTTGTCTGTGTTTTTCAGATAAATTTTGTGCAAAGTGCGATACTTTTGGATATATGGTTTTTGTATCCATTATTGGCTCTAGAATTTCTAATACATTCGATCATTTAACTCTTTCAATTCTCCATGATCATAAATATAAACCTGACTGAACTGTCGTTTCTTTAAAATAAAACTTGTAGTAGCTCTGTCATATCACCTATGTCCGTATATTCAATCTCTTTTCGCTGTTCTGTTATTTCACCGAGTAATAATTTCTGTTTGTTTGCGCTAATGTGATATTTACTATCATTTTTTGAGAGTATTGAATTTTAGTACATTCATAATCCCTAACCTGCTCTGCATGTGTATCGTGCCAAAATTTTTGAACCTCTTTACGACATTCTACTTTGTCTTCTACTCTTTGTATTTTCTTCTTCTACTGTTTGTCTACTGTTTGTCTTTTATTTCCACCCCCGCTTGGACCTGTTAGGTTTTCAGTTCATCTCTTGGCACAAAGTCTCATTTCGTGGGATGTGAAATTATCTCTCTGGAAATGTCCCGTCTCATCCCAAGACTTTTTTATATAATAGAGAGATTAAAATGGTACTGTGATACTGTTACACTTCATCACAAAACCTTTATATTGTTCTCTCTCTCTCTTTTTTTTTCAGGCACTGCATTTATGTGTTTTGTCTTGGTGTTGTTGATTAGTACTAAGACCCAATGATTAATCTTTGTTCCTAAGTCTTAGCTCATCTAATATTCACATATTAGATTGAATTGATAACTTATTCCATTAATATTTTTTGCATTAAGAGTTAGGGAAAGGCTGCATTCCTTTAATGTGGGAAGTGACATCCTTCACATCTTCTATAACTTTGTGATGGCCAGTGCAATTTGCTGGGATCACCAAATCAACAAGCTAATTAAAAGGGCAACCTTAATTATAAGACACATTCTGGACACCCCCTGGAGGTAGGAGCAAAGGAAAGGATTAAAAAATAAAGTTCTATCTATCTATCTATCTATCTATCTATCTATCTATCTATCTATCTATCTATCTATCTATCTATCTATCTATCTATCTATCTATCTATCTATCTATCTATCTAATCAGTATTTTTGACCTACGGTTTTTGGATGATGATTAGTGGCTTTTGCGATTTTTTTTGTTATTTCTTTGGTTGTTAACTTCTGTTTTTAAAAACTATTATTTTCCTTTTCACTTGAATGATTTTCTATTCCTTAGTCATTTTTTCACTGTTTGCAATTTTCTGTGCACCAAAACAAAGTGTATAATGGATAAATAAGACAAGAGAATTTTATAACAGAACCCTTCCAGTCACTTGACACCAACAAGGACCGAGTAACCAAAACAACATGGCAGCCTCCAGATGCACAAAATGAAATATGTGCCAAATGTTTTAGAGTTAATAACAACATTTTTATTTAAAAGCAAAAGAAAACAGCAATGACGCCACCATAATTATGATATGACGCTTCCTTTAAGGCATAGACTCCTACTCTGCCCATCCAGCTAATCAGAATTCTAAAGATGGAAAAGTCTCAAAAGTCGAGATGCATTAATATCTATCTGACACTGGCATGTGGAACACTTACATCTCTCATGAAGTGTGGAGTATGGGGCATCCAGACTCAAAGAGCTCCCTCATCAGACCTCTACAAAATCACCCACCAATGTATATATTTAATTTTTATAAACAGAAGTAACTGTTTTTTTCTTTTTTAGGCTAAACAAAATAGGGAGAAGCTGGTGTGTTACAACACATGAGGTCACATACAAAAGACAGCTGAGCACAATAATACATGAAATCTGCAAACTTTACCTAGTATGGTGCTCAGAAACACAATAGCAAGCAATTGACACAACAAACCATTGGCAAAATACCAAAGATGACATCCATGTTTAAATCATCAGTGGAAGAGGGAGCTGATGAAATGCTACCAGCATCATCATGTCACGTTAATCTAGGATTACATTAAACTTGACAGAAAATGCTTATTCTGCTTGTCTCTGCCCATCTCCCACCATTACAGATGACCATGACATAATCTCATTATGTCAGTTATCATTTTTTTCTTTATTAAATATCTTTCTAGCAGTAAATCATGTTCTAAAATAACAGGAATAATGGAATGCAAATACGTGCATTAGTAAGCTACATTGAATATATACTTTTAACAGCACCTTACAATATCACCTTATTAAAAATGTAGCTCAAACAGGCTTGCGATGCCTCAATAACCTTCATGGACAGCAGAGTCCAATTCAAGGGATGTCAAAATGGCATTGATTGAGTTTGTATTGTTAGCTGTTGGTTGCTGAGGGCCTATGACTAATAGTGGTTCAAATTTCTTAAACATAACATTTTTGAAAGAAGCACCCATCAAAGAGTTAAAATATCTGTTGAAGTCTCAGGATGGACAGCAGGTCTGCTGCTCTACTGATAAATTATAATGTCACATTAATACTGAATGATTATAATGTATATAAAGTGCAATATAAATAAAATTTATTATTATTATTATTATGTGACAATAATGCAGCCATGAAGTTGTTTTTAGTGTAAAGTAAATACTGAGTACATACTTGTTCACTCTGCTTACAGAGCAATGCACATATTTCTTTTCATCTTACAATCAATTCTACATTAGTGACTTTTTTTTTTACTTTTGCAGTTCACTTGCCCCAAACATCTGGAGAAATGAGTTGCTATACCAGAGGTTCATGAGTTTCTCTTCCAACGTTTCACTAAGTTGTATGGGGATCTGTTTTACAATCAGGAGTGGCTACTAGACAAGCAAAAGTGGAAAATACACAACATACAGGATATAAGGTAAAGTGACCTCTCTTAAGGTAAATTTGAAAGAGTAAATTTACCCATGACTGAAGCTGCACAGAATGTTTGCCTGCTTTGACACAGATCAGTTATCCTTTTCATTGGGAGATGTTGAAATTTCAAACAAAAAATGTAACTTCCCAACACACTTTCTTAAGTAAGTGTGACAAATATTCACTTACATTTTTTTTCTTAGCAGAGACTTTTATGTAAAACCACTTACAAAAGAGATCAACCTAATCGAGTCAGTCTGGGACACTGTTCGGGAGCAAGTTTTACAAGACAAGGATACAAATATCAAAACAAAATTGGACAGCTGGAAGCTGACAGACAGTGAGGTAGAGATGATGATGACGACACTACAGTAGGTGCTTATCTTCTTATATAATACGCTATGGTGGCTGGTCGTTTGTCTGTCTAGGATTTTAAATCACCTGTACCTCGCAATCCGTTTGAACTATTGACCTGAAATTTGGTACACATATACTATGTGACGTCTACTATGAGCTTTCAGAGTAATGATTGAACTCAAAGGTTATTCCTCTTTTTATTATTATTTTATTTTATTATAGTATCAACTCTCTGCAGCAGCCAGCAGGGCAGCCATGTGGCGCATACGTACGGGAGCCATTCTCATCCCTACCACCTTCGCCGTCACTTCCCCTACCTCTTCATATCTTAAATCATTCTTGGAACAGATTGAAGACTTAAGTGCCAGTTTAAGTGAAAAATTTAAAAAAACATACTAAGTAATTGCAACACAAGCACTGACTTAATCAGATTTACCGCGAAAAGAAGAGAAGAAGCAGGCCACTAGGGTGGAGAAAAGAAGAGCTGCTCAGGAAGCAGCAAGCGCATCAACGTCTGAGCAAATGGATGGTAAACATACAGAGTAAGAGGATGAAAACTAGGAATGCTCAAGTCAAGTGTATTCACTGCATGTGCATTGCACAGTTACTGGTCACATTATATTCCAACACACCTAAAATGGAACCACCTGACCTGTCATGCATTTAATGGTTTAGCAGATTAAAAATAAACATGGTTGTTGTGATTGATATATATGATAAATGGATAAGCAACACCTTCAAGCCAGTGGTGGCAGTCATCCTAAAATAACCTAATAGCTATGAGTTCATTATTGCAAACTACATAGTTCTTTTTAGAGGTGGTAAATGTTTTTGAAAAAAAGTCTCCAGGATGTAATCTGCCTTCAGTATACCAGGAGAATTCTTGGAGAGGACAGCTCTCAACCCAACACTGGGTGCATCCACTTCAACTTCTAAAGTCGTGATATACAGTATCAGGATGTCATATGATGGAGGCTGTTGTGAACATTTTTTTCAGACTGTCAAAACTCTGTTGTGCCTCTGGAGTCCATAAAAATTTCTTCTTAGATTTCTAAAGAAGTTACTGGAGAAATTGTGGTACTAAAATTCTTAATAAAATGCTGATAATAGTTAGCAAACATCTCTGTATTTGTGGAACCTTCCCATTTTAAAATGACTAAACTCCAGTCTGGATCTTTATTTAGTCATGTTTGACTAATACAATAATCAAGAAAAGTAACAGAAGGTTTATGGAACTTGCATTTTTCTACATGTTCATAGTACTAGGGTGTTGTACCGTGTTAGCCATTATGAATGTAGAGAAAAGCCAAGCAAAATGACACCTTTTATTGGCTAACTAAAAAGATTACAATATGCAAGCTTTCAAGGCAACTCAGGCCCCTTCTTCAGGCAAGATGTAATCATTACATCTTGCCTGAAGAAGGGGCCTGAGTTGCCTCGAAATTACATCTTGCCTGAAGAAGGGGCCTGAGTTGCCTCGAAAGCTTGCATATTGTAATCTTTTTCGTTAGCCAATAAAAGGTGTCATTTTGCTTGGCTTTTCTCTACATGTTCATGTAATTTATTGGTTCTTAAGCAAAACAAAACTTCTCTGACATGCTAAATATGTTTCTCTAACTTGGGAGAAAAAAATTAAATTACCATCAACGAATACCAACACACTGATAAATAATAAGTAATGAAAAGATTTGAAGTCTGCCATTGTATAGCTAAACCATAGGGCATAACTACATAGTCATAGTACCCACATGTAGAATTAAAGGTGCTCTTCTATTCATCAACCTCCCAAAAACATATCAAGTTACATGCCCTAGTTTTGTAAAAACTATGGATCCTGTAAACTGACTTAGGAGTGCTGAATCCAGTGGTAATGGGTAGTTATTTTTGATAACAAGGTTGTAAGGAACCATCCTTTTTCGTGAAAAGACTGCTCCTGTTCTTATCAGACTGGAGGATGGCTTTAAGTCATTTCCTAGACTTGCTCGGATTTATTCATCCATCACCCTGGTCTCAGGATGGGAGAGGGTGTAAACTTTCACTGCAGAATAGCTGCAACTGGATGAAGTTTGGTGGCACAGTAAAAAAATTAATGAGGAGTAAAAATAAGAAATTGCTGCTTACTACAAAATTTCCTAGAAATCCTGATAGGTACCAGAATATCAGTATTGTACTGTATATATATTTAAATATTTAAATTTATATATGAAACATAGAACTTTGATTTCTTTCCCTGTTCCTTGTTCAAAAGTAAATCCCATTTTGTCTCTCTTAGTAGTACTGAGAGCACTTACTAATACAGAATTTTTACTGCAGCTGTATGAATAGTTATCTTTTCTAATAGTTTTAACTAAAATTTGTTTGACAATATTTGTAGTTTTTTCATAGTTACTACAAAACCATGGTTCTCTCATTTTTCGCCTATGCTGTACGCTATTGTATTACAATAAAATAACTGCTTGCAATTGTTTTACATCAGCATTTGTCGTATTTGATGAATGCCTAGAATAATATTCAGCATTTTTTTATGTTTTAGGCATTTTAGTTTTACGATGTTTTTTTTTTCTGAACTTAAGGTTGGCTGAATTCTAATTTTTCACATAACAACATAATCAGAATATTTATTTTGGCATTCCAGCTCTCATCTTTCGAGTGAATTTTCAGGTTAGAATTAGGCATGTAAGCAGGGTGTAGGTTTTTCTTACCTTATACATTCTTACCATATACTGTAACATAATTTCATGTGCTTTTAATAAAACTGTGCATGTTAGGTAACAGCTGCAGCAGAAGAGAAGAGAAACAAGACCAAGGACAAATAGCTAGAATATTTAAATATTTTGGAGAAATTACTCGCCTTTCATTAAGTTGAACAGGACTACTTATTTCCTGTATTATGCAAGTTGGGCTTAGACCCAATAAACGTACAGTACTGTATATAGTTAAAATTATTAAGCACCAAGCCAGAATCTTCAGTCTCTGTAGGTAATATAAATTGAGTTTATTTCTATTAGAATAAGAAACTAGACAGTGTAGAACAAAAGAAAATGGGACAAAATAAAGTGTTGCTGTCCCCATTGAGATTTCTGTTTAAAAGTAGTGATGCTAACAAACTGAAGAGGAAAAAAAAAGAATAACAAAATAAAGTTGATTACAATTATTTCAGCATTCTAGTTTTGGTTGCTCCTACAGGCAGTCCTTCTCCATCAGATGTGGTCAGAGGAAGAACGCAAACTTCTGGTCATGGTTTTTCTTATGTAGCAGGAAAACTGGATGGGAAGGGGCTTCATGACTCTTTGGAGGTCTTCTCCTCTACTCTAGGGCTAGAAGAGGAAAATAATTTAGAAACTGTGTCTCACCCAAAGATGCCCTTTATTTTCACCTTATGAGCAAAATTTCCACCATGCTCCTGTAGCACAAGTACATGACAACAGTAATATCCTTTGTTACTAATTTACCATCGCCATTTAATCCCTTACCATCTACTTACATAAACAAAGAGAGATTTGGTGAAATCTAAAGCAAGCTTAAATCGGATCATGTGTTTTTGAAAAGTCCCCTGCTCAGACCTTACTGAAATAAAAAATTGCTTATTCATATGAAAATCATGGATTCACATTAATCACAAATCATCCATCAGTTCTGACATTACTGCTTAATGAAAAATCTAATTTGGCAAATTAAAATGCACAACTAACAAGTCACTTTATCTTATTCATCTGGAAGACCCTTAACTACGGTAGTTTAATAAAAGGGGAAAATGACGTACTATGCTATGTTATGTAAAATGTGTAACAACTCAATAAACTTTATGAGGATATTAAGAAAAGCAGGTAGAATGCAGAAAATGTAAGAATGCACACATCCCAGAAAATATCCCTTCACCTGGTTGGGATGCCATGCTGACTAGTTCAAAAAGAGCTTTATTCCTAGTGTCTAGTGGTAAGCAGACGCAGTTCCCAAAAAGGCTGCTGGGAAATGTAGTGTTTGCCATGGAAACATGGGTGAATTGGTAGTGCTTCCCTCAAGACAGCAATATACTCACAAGATTAGCCTTTTAAGGGTCTCCACCTCCTCAATCAGTCAGGCATGTAGTTGCAAATAGAACTGTGGTAAGGGCATGTGTATTCAGCAGGAAAAGAATAATTATTTTATGTGGAAAGGAAAGACTGGGAGGTAGGAAAGAGAGAAATAATCATGGATTTTTGGTAGACGGTTTTGGAAAGTGAAGTTGTTCCAGTATGTCAAAGTCTTTACTATTTCTTTTCCCCTTTCTGTATTGTACTGTATGTACTCCTTCCACTATATCCTTGTACTCTTATTTCTGTTAATAAAATTTTCTCTAACTACTTACCTGGTCTGTACTGGTGTTTGCAGTGTTTTGAGTTCTGCTTTAGAGTACCCCCTACTGGTCATAAGGAATCAATCAAATATTGTTTTGAATCTAGCAGGCATTTGTTAATATTATCTTGAAAGCTGAATAACTGAGTATTTCAGCACCTTAGAGTAATTACTTTATATCACATCTTTTTCTTTATTTGGATGGGTGGTGGAAGGTATTTCAGATCTGATTAGAATAGGAGATGTATTGCATGTCTTACTAATTTGTAAGTTTTGTTGTCAAGAGTAATGCCAGGGAAACCAAAATATACAATATACATGTGTACTAGTTAAATATAAACCATGCTGATCCTCAATAGGCACTCCACAGGGTGAGTGTGTTCTTGTATCATTTGTTCACCTATAATTGCAGTACCAGACTCAGCTCCGACTTCATTGTTAAATATGACACCATCAGAATAGGCCTGAACACCAACAACGATGAGACGGTCAACAGAGAAGAGATTTGTTTTCTGACTTTGTGATGTAAGAACAAAAATCTGCTCATTAAACTCAGCACACCAAAGGAGTTGGCCATACACCTCAGGAAGAAGCCTATACTACAGTCTACACTTTAGGGATGCTGTATGGAGAGTCTGCAACCTTAAATTTGTTGGGGTGACCATCAGTGACACTCTAAAATGGAAACAACACATCTGAAATATTGTCAATAAGGCTCACCAATTAATTCCACAGATGTTTGAAGCTGTCCTGGAGGTCTTCCTTTATACTCACCAACTTCTGTAAATGGTCAGTGGTGTTCATCCTCACAGACTGCATGCATTACACCTTGGTATGACACCTCAGTGAGCGCAATGATATATATGTTATGTATAGAGCCAGAAATTGAATAAACCTAGCATTACCCAGGCAAAATTGTGCTTTATCTGGGTAAAGTGCGACCTACTCATGGGTTAATTTATTTGAAATTTATCTTTAACCATTTGGGCTGGGTAAACCTAAGATTACCCAGGTAAAGTTGGAAAGTCATATTTTATTGCAGCATTACCATGGTCTTTTGGATAATGCGAGCTTCACCCAGGTAATGCTAGGTTTATCCATGTTTTGGGTTTTACCTGTAACATGTACAGTATATAAATATTGTAAAATACAAAAGAAGGCAGAAAAAGAGTTGTGGAATCCACCCTATATATTATACACTCTGCCAGGCAAACAAAATAATAGCACCAGACAACTGTCTGGCTTAGCGTCCAAATAGGGACAAAGAAGGAAAGTAAGGTGCTAAGCTTTTATAGTCACGGGAGAGGAACAGCCGGTTCCGTGGGTGCTCAAGGCGGAAGTGAGGTCAATAGGAGGCGTGGCTAGGAGGGAGTGCAGGAACTTGGAGGAGTTTTAGGCAGGTTTATGTTAAGGTAATCTGCAGAAGTGGAAGAAGACAGCTTAGTGCACTTCGTCAATCCCTTTCCTTGTTTTCTGACCTCGATTAAGACCTTAGCCAGCCTTCCAAGCGCATGTGTGTGACAATATACAGTACATATACTGTATATATGTGTGTTTTTACACATTACATTGTATTTTTGTTTGTGGTTATCATTATGTCTCTGTCTTCTGCTGTTTGAGGCATAGTGGTGCAGTGGTTAGCAGTGCTGCCTCATAGCTCAGATCACATTTTGGGCTATAATAAATGGTCCAGCATAGCTGCCAGATGCCTCCCTACCCCTTATGGATACAAAAAAAGACCATTGCACAATTATAATCCAATCAAAATGTTTCAGTGATTTCATTGAACTTATGGCAAAGTGAAATCCACAGGGTTTGTTCATCACTATATTATATACTATTACCCACTAGGCCGTGGGCTGCTATGACTTTATTCCTCCTTTTGAGGTGATTTACAACCAAGCCTGAAACTATTTCCAGGATAAGCAGACTGTCTATAAAGTCTTAAAGTCATCAACCACAGTGCCTTTGGCACCTCCTGAGACCACTCCACCCTTAAACTTTGCATGCTATGGAGTAAGCTTCTGGTCTATGCAAAACTGTCCCAAATGTTATTCTTCAAATGTTATACTGTATGTGTTGTTATAACAAGATGGAGAGAAACATATGCCCTCCGGCAAATTCATTGAGATCTCACCTTAAAAGAGCAGCATGCTCACACTCCGAAGTTTAGGCAGGAAATATTTTGACTCCATGGTTTACTCCATCTTATGATCCATCCTTCTCATAAACCCACAGTCCATCAGGCTACCTAAAACAATATTCATAAGTGAATGAACTTAAAAACAGGAGCCACCACAGGCTGTTTCCCATGCCTTATATAACTGTTTGTTCTTGGAAACATAAGCCAGTATTTAAAGTAACAAGTTAATTGCAATTTTGTTCACTGGTGCTCAGGACTTTCATCAGTATTTGGGGGTTTGTAGAATAAACTAAAGGAAGATAAGAAGAGTGCAGAAATCCAAAGTATCTAGTCCAGGGCCTAAGAAGCCATATGAGGATACATAGTTTGCCTGGAGAAAAATGCTGTTGCCCTAAGGGATTATCTGTGGGAGAAACTGGTCCTTACATTTTCCTTTAGCTGTAATCTCCAGTGTAGGTGCACCATGAAGTGTACATATATATGGAGCATTTCTGTACCTTACATTGGTTAACAGTAAATATTTTAAAGCAGGGACCATTGGAGTTCAAATAAAGGCATACAAGGACAAATAGCTCACTAAGCTGATATGACCAATTACAGTATCCACTGGGATCATAACATGGCTATAATGTATAGAAGATTCCAATGATTTTGAGTAACTGTGTTGACTGGGTAATCCCAGTCTTGTAAGGGAAAAGAAGGCTATCACTGGTCAAGCTTAAGAGATGGTCCTGTGTGACTGGAGTAGTGAGACAGAAAGAGATGATTATGTAGTAAGATGAATCAAGGTATTCATGACTTTCTACATTTTCAGTTAGAGTAAAAATCCTAGCACCTGTTTACTGGAGGACTGAAGAGGTGTCATGGAGTCGAACTCATATTCTTGCATCTCTCTAAGTGCAATGTTCACAGGCAAGCAATAAGGCTGAAAGATATAATCATGCATTTTAAAGAATATCTAAAGAGTTTCCTGTGTCAACTGTACAATGCCTGATCTTTGCCTTCTCAGGTGGGATTTATTGTACAGCAGTAAGCTGCAATGCCATATCATAGTAGTTCGTAATGATTAAAGTACATTCAGTGATGAGTTTCATAAGAGTATTCCCCTCAATGGATCACCTTACAGGGCTGGTTTTTAATGTTCTCTTTGGTAAAACCAGGTAATGTTAATTCATATTGTGATCATGTCAAATACTTATTCCATTTCTTCACTTCCAGAGCTGCAATTGACATTTTTTGCCACAGGTTGAGTCCTTGAAAGTAAAAACGAATGAAGCATTTCTTAAATCAAGACATCCACAGGCACTGGAACCACCTGGACGAGGATGTGATGTTATGCAGTTGAGAGACCCTAAAACATAATCATATAAAGAGAGGTCAGAAAGCTGATCAATCAACAAGCAAAAACCAAAGATGGAAACAGTACTGAGGTTGGAAAGCAGATAAATATCAAGCAAAATCAGAGGCAAAAACTAAACCAGCTAATCTAATCAAAAATTAAGGTCAATAATTTACAAAAGATCAACAGTGCAAAGGTTTAGAATATTCATCACCTGACTTACTTGAGAAGAAAAGATTGGAATCTTATCCACTAGAAAATTATAAAAATACTAGTCATTTAGCCCGTTACAATAACGGGCGCTAGAACAGTAGTGCATAAACATTAGTAGGAACAGTCTATATTAAATGGCAAGGAACTTTGACCTCATTCTTTTTGTTGGTCGTATTTTTCTTTCTTTCAGCCTTTCTTTTATTGATGTTTACTTGCTGAGCTGACCGTTCTTCGTGGGCTGCTGCCATGTATTGTGTGTCTTTAATTTTCTGTGACAGTAATACTGTCTTGTACGGCTCTATTCAATAAGGGCGCGCACAAAAAGGCGAGCTTCAAAAGGGCGACCTCAATTGAGGGTGGCGAATAAAGGCGTTCGTAGATAATTTAGTTCAAATGGCTCTGGAATATGTGAAGAGCAACAAAGGTGCAGATCTTTATTTACGCATGCCTTTATTCACTGCGCCCAATTGAGGTCGTCCTTTTGAGGCTCGCCTTTTTGTGCGCACCCTTATTGAAGGATACCGTCTTGTACGTCCGCTGGGTTGTACGTCCATAATATACCTTTAATTTTCTCTGGCGGTAATACAGGCGTGCACATCGGTAATATGCCTTTAATCTCCTCTGACAGTAATACTGGCTTGTATGTGGCTGTAATATGCGTCACTGTATTGTGTACCTTTAATTTCCTCTCGCAGTAATACTGGTTTGTATTTCCGTAAAACGCCTCTAACTTTCTCTGACAGTAATATCGCGCATCGCACCGTGCCCCGCGCATGCGCACTTCACCAGAAGACACCCACACACGGACACCTGGACGCACACAGGGATTTTATATATATATAGATACAGTTTGTAAACATAGCAATACTTTTTAAAAAGGCTGTTTAAAAAACATTTGCATCCATGCACCCATACCATGAATCCTTATCACAAAGTGCACCATTCTGTGTCAGAAGGGTTCTATTCAGCACCTTGGACAGTTCCTGTTTGGCAATAACTCCACTATAATGTTGGTTGTGTTTATTTAAACTGCTTCAAAAATATATGTAACTACAGCATATACTGTAATCACAATCTATATATATAATTCACTAAGCCGCCGACAAGTAGACACCCATGGAACGCACGCAAGGCAGCCACGCCCACCAACTCTAAGTCCATTGGATACGACGACAACTCGCAGAGCCACGCCCACCAACTTGGATGCGATGCCTCGGAAAACACGCCGTCATTTATGTTCGTCTGTGCTACAGTACACATGTACCTCTGAGCCATGTTGACTTTTCGGTTACGACGCACGACCGCGTGCACCATCGCAAACTGTTTTACATGCTACATACAGCAATTCGCATCCACGACAAACATGCGTCTTCTTAGATGGTCCTGCAGGAACACGGAAAACGTTTCCCCGCCCACCAACACTCCTTATTCCCCGGCCCGTGTCCACCGCATCCACGACAAACATGCGTCTTCTTAGATGGTCCTGCAGGAACACGGAAAACGTTTCCCCGCCCACCAACACTCCTTATTCCCTGGCCCACGTCCACCCTCGCTCTCTAGGCATTCACACTGCCTGCTCATGTGCCCGGTTGCAACAACTCACTGACCACCCCATAAGTCGCTTTCATCTGTGCTAGGAGTCCACATGCACCTCTGAGCCATGTTGACTTTTCATTATTCTTTTCAGTTACGACACCCGACCACGTCCACCATCGACAACCATGGGAAAGGAACAACGAAGCCCCGCCCAGAAACTCTACCCCTCCTCCCACGTGATAGGGAATGCACCTCAGAGACTGCCCGCCAACTCGAACAGCTCATCAAACACATACTCACTTGCTTTGGTCTGTGCTGCGGTCCAAATCCAGCTGTCAGCCACGTTGACTGTTCATTTGCCCTCCATGGCTACCGCTTCAAATGTATTTCATGGAAACAACACTTCTTTCAATGTTATAGAAATTCCTGCATCAGGTTGTTTCTGTCAGTCGGGTTTTTCTGGAAAAATGTCATTGACAAAACTGTTGCTCTCAAACTTCGCAACATGGCTGTTGGCTTTGTTTGCCAACATTGGGATAACTTCGGCGACGTGGTGTCCGTTGTTGTTAGTCACAGAGGCATTGTTATACAGTCTGCTCAACAATACGCTGACTACATGAATACGTCCGGAGTCTATGGTGGCGAGGCAGAAATTGTGGCAATGTCCCAAATCCTTCCAGCTACTATCAGCATTTACTTCCAAGAACGTCCTCATGCCTCTCCTCAAATTTACAATCCAGCCCAACGTCTCTCCATATCCCTGCTCTTTAGTGGTCCTTTGGATCATGGGCATTACGAGGTTCTCATGCCTCTCAAATACACACGTGATAACCTTCTGGTGACATCTTTTGACGCTGTTGGTATGTGCACACAGGGTGCACACCCACTTGCTCGCCACACTAATGTGACGTCACCTGCCCACTCTCCTCTTCCTGAAAAACATTTAAAGACACACTCCCCTGAACACACACAGGACTTTCATTGCACCTTTTGTTCCAAAAGCTTCCGAGTACAGAGATATCTGAACGCACATTTAAAAAAACACAACACTAGCCGAATGATGCGATGTGAACATTGCCAGCAATGCTTCAAAACAACTCGCGCTCTCAAGAAACACTTACGAACTCATTCCACTCTCACCTTCAATTGCACATTTTGTAATGAGGACTTCACGGGTGAGATGGATCTCCACAACCATATGCAGATCCATTCAACACAAACATTTGTATGCAAAATTTGCGACAAACACTTTCACACACGCAGATACCTTACTAACCATTTCAAAACACATTCCCTGATGAATTCTTTTCAGTGTCAACACTGCTCCAAAACCTTCACGCGCCAGAAATCTCTCAAAGCACATTTAAACACACACTCCACTGAACAAACACATTCCAAACAGATCTTTCAATGCACAATTTGTTCAAAAACGTTCCAAGTGTAGAGATATCTCAACATGCATTTAAAAACACACTCCACTGAACGAATTATGCAATATGAACATTGCCAGCAATGCTTCGAAACAATTCATTCCAATTCCCTTCAGTGTCAACACAGCACTAAATCGTTCATGCACAAACATCTCATTCAGTTTTCTGCAGCTTTTCAAGAAGATACCGCTATTCACGTCCAAGAACATAACATTGGCCTACTTACCGCACTACGTGCTTCTTGCAATGCTCTTCATTGGCCAGCAGAGGTCAACAAATCCGGACATTACACTAAGTGTTGTCATGCTGGCAAGGTGTCTTTGCCACCGCTATCCAAACCCCCTCTTTTTTTAGAAGACCTGTTGACTGGCAAGAACCCACTGTCCCGAAATTACTGTGATCATATCAGGGAATACAACTCTGCTTTAGCTTTCGCATCAATGGGCGCACACATCGCTCAACCATCTGGACAAGGACCGTATGCTTTCAGAATCCACGGTCAAATTTATCACCAGGTCTCTCCTTTATATACCAAGCCTGACACGTCACTACAATACGGTCAGCTATATATCTTTGATTCTGCTAAGGCTACCAGTCAAAGTTTGCAAAATGAATGTAATAGCGCTTGCAGTGACATTTTGTTGCTTCAACTAGACAACATGATACGACAGGTTAATCCCTTCGCAAAGTCTTACATGCAAATGCATGACATTATCACTCACGATAACCCTGTTACTGCTGTACGAATGGTGTTCATGGAAAATCCAAGTCTGGATATGAGAAGGTATAACGCCCCGTCCTGTCAAACTGATGTTGCTGCTATCTTTGTAGGTGAAGACGGGGAACCTCCTGCACAACGTGACATTTGCATATATCCAACGGGAGATGCTTGCAAGCGTATCTCTGTTCTCAATATGAACTGTGACCCCATAGTTTATCCACTGCTATTCTCTTACGGAGATCCAGGCTGGCACATACAATTGACTCATGTTGAGGAAAAGCGAACCGCGAAAAGAACGTGAGTCACACAGCTCCAATTTTATGCTTTCAGGCTTGCCATGAGATCTTCATTTAGTGTCTTGCATTCCAGTGGCAAACTCTTCCAGCAATACATCGTCGACGCAAAAATGTCAGAACAGAAGGCACGCGTTTACATTTCCTTCGGTCACATCAACAACATTTGCGTGTAGAGCAATACAGGGGACTTATGGATGCTGTCACTGCGAAAGCACATCACCATGACCTCCGCCCTGGACAATTGATCATTCTTCCCTCTACCTTTCAAGGCAGTCCAAGGTACATGCAACAGAACTACCAAGACGCGATGGCAATTGTCCACAAATGTGGAAAGCCTGACTTATTCTTAACCTTCACCTGCAATCCTGCTTGGCCGGAAATCTACAACGCCATTTCCCATCATGAGCAAATAGAACACAGACCTGACATCGTTGCTCACGTCTTTCATATCAAACTGCGGCATTTTCTAACAGATATTCTGGAAAAGAATATTTTCGGCAATGTTCTCGCTTACATCTTCGTCATTGAATTCCAAAAACGAGGATTGCCTCATTGCCATACGTTACTTACACTTGACTCACAATCCAAAATAAGGACCAAGGATGATATAGACAAATATGTCTGCGCTGAGCTTCCAAATCCTGAAATACACCCTCGACTTTTCCAAATTGTCACCAAATGCATGGTGCATGGTCCGTGTGGCACGCTCAACGCCAAATCACCTTGCATGAAAGATGGCACGTGTACCAAAAATTTCCCGAAAGACTTCAACGCAGAGACTCAAGAAAACACACAAGGATACCCCATATACTGCTGAAGACAAGGGAGAACTGCCGTTGTTGGCAAATACGATATCGACAACCGTTGGATAGTTCCTTACAATCCGTGGCTTTCTCAGAAATTCAATGCTCATATTAACGTTGAAGTTTGCGCGTCCATTCAATGTATCAAGTATCTTTATAAGTATGTGTACAAAGGACACGATGCTGCATCAATTGCACTTCATAGGGAGCCAGCCGATGATATTTTTCAACATGACGAAATACAGACTTTCCTTGACGGTAGGTATGTTAGTGCTCCTGAGGCTATGTGGCGTTTGAATGAGTACAGCCTTTCAGAAAAATCTCACGTGATTACCCGATTACCAGTTCATTTGTCGGAACAATAAATCATCTTTTTTCATGAGGGTCACGAGGAACAAGCGCTCCAAAGACACGCCCACAAAAACACTATGCTGTTAGCATGGTTTGAACTCAACAAAACAGATCCTGAAGCTGTAGAGTTACATCACACTGATATTCTACAACATTACACATTTCAAAAATCCTCTGGAAAATGGAAAAAGAGAATCAGAGGAGGCACAAAAGTGATCGGTAGAATGCCTGTTGTTGCCATTAACGACACTGAACGTTATTACCTCAGACTTCTCCTTACCCGTTCTGTGGGTGTCACAAGTTTTCACCATCTACGGACAGTCAATGGTGTCGAATGTGACACTTTCAAAGAAGCTTGCCAAGAATTAGGTCTTTTTAAAGACGACAAGATATGGCATGATACTCTTTCAGAGGCATCCCAGATACGAATGCCACGATTCTTGCGAGAAATGTTTGTTTTCATCTGTGTCTTCGGTGAACCACACAACGTTCCACACCTTTGGGACACGCATAAACTCTCCCTTTCCGAAGACTTTCTCACAAAATATTCCACAACCACCGCTTGCATGTATGCTCTCGCTGACATTAATGACATGCTGCAACCACATGGCTTCAACCTGCACAAATTACATCTACCCCCCCACTGACATTCCTCCACTGTGTCATTCATCTCCCACCTTCAATGCTCAGGCTGAACACTCACACGCTGTAGAACACTACGACAAACTCAACACAGAACAGAAACACGCTGTTGATACTGTTTTACACACTGCATATAGCAATTCCCATCCCCGATGCTTCTTCTTAGATGGTCCTGCAGGAACAGGGAAAACCTTTGTGTACAAAACCCTGATTCATACCATCAGAGCTAGGGGATACATTCCTACAACCGTAGCATCTACAGGAATAGCTGCAACATTATTACCGGGTGGACGAACTGCCCATTCTGTTTTTAAAATACCGTTGAAGCTGAATACTACTTTCACATGTAACATCAAACCTTCCTCACCACATGCTCAACATCTTCTACAATCCAAAGTTATTATATGGGACGAGGCGCCAATGACACACGCATATGCATTCCGGGCAGTTGACAGGTTATTATGTGACCTCACGGGGTGACACGCAGCCTTTGGGAGGCAAAACAATACTATTGGGTGGAGATTTCCGACAAATTCTCCCCGTCATTATGCGTGGCTCCCGCGTGCTTACTGTCGCCAGTTGCATTAACAAGCACCCTTTGTGGCGTCACATGCATGTTCTTACACTGACAACAAATATGAAAGCTCTTCCTGAAGAACAACATTTCGCACAATGGCTCCTTGATGTTGGAGACGGGATAAACGGAACACCTGTCACATTGCCTTCACATTGTTTTCCTTTAATTTCTTATCCCGTTCAACCACTGTATGGCGACATTGACTTCTCAACTGTCACTCTGGAACAACTCAGCGCGCGATCTATATTAAGCGTCACCAACGAAGACTCGCTACACCTTAATGAACAAGTGCTAAAACTTATCCCTAACAATGAGGTGACTTTCACGAGCGTGGACTCCATTCCCCGAGGAATTTCTTAATAGTCTTACTCCTACTGGCTTGCCTCCACATAAACTCAAAATTAAAATTGGATCTGTCATCATGCTTCTCAGAAACCTCCTGCCTGCAAAAGGTCTTTGTAATGGCACTAGACTGTCTGTTACCACCATTCACCGCAATGTACTGGAGTGTAAAATTATCACAGCTGCTACCTCACAAACTGTCCTTATTCCCCGGATATGCCTGACCCCATCAGATTCAAATTTGCCTTTTACTTTTACCCGAAGACAATTTCCTGTTCGATTGGCATTTGCGATGACAATTAATAAGGCACAGGGACAAACTTTCAAAAAGATATGCCTTTATCTGCCAAAACCAGCCTTCACTTACGGACAATTATATGTTGCTCTCTCCAGAGTTCCATCTTTTCATTCACTTTCTGTTGTGTCCTCAAACCCTCCCCTTTTAGACAACTGTGTCTTTCCAGAAGTGTTCAACCATCAATAAATAATTATGAGGCGTTTGTTATGCCGCGGGTTCACTATTGTGTTGTATTTTGCTCTCTCCAGAGTTCCATCTTTTCATTCACTTACTGTTGTATCCTCAGACCAACCCCTTTTAGACAACTGTGTCTTTCCGGAAGTGTTTAGCATTCAATAAATAATTATGCGTGAGATTGAGCATTAACAGGTCTGTGATGCCCTTGGATGTCCCGTACTGCACGCGCGCTACACTGAATGGATCAACGTCTGTCTACCCGGCGCGGAGAGGCGTGGGTAAGCCGTTGAACGCCATTCGTGCTAGAAACCGGGGCTCGCATTTGTTCCCCATGAACAAGGAATTCCCAGTAAGTGCGGGTCATACGCTCGCACTCATTACGTCCCTACCCTTTGTACACACACACACCCCTCCCCCTCGCTACTACCATGGTCGGGTGACACAAGACATGGCGTCAATCCAGCTGTAAGCCACGTTGACTGTTCATTTGCCTTCCATGGCCACCGCTTCAAATGTATTTCATGGAAACAACACTTCTTTCAATTTTATACAGATTAATGCATCAGGTAACTGCACGTGCGCTACACTGAATGGATCAACGTATGTCTACCCGGCGCAGAGAGGCGTGGGTAAGCCGTTGAACCCCATTCGTGCTGGAAACCGGGGCTTGCAATTGTTCCCCATGAACGAGGAATTCCCAGTAAGTGCAAGTCATATGCTCGCACTGATTAAGTCCCTGCCCTTTGTACACAACTCACTACTACCATGGTCGGGTGATTTGGTGGATTATATATAGAAAAGCAGCCAGAACCGCAAAGAACAATGAAAAGTGTACGTGACTCACAGGTGCATGTGGACTGTGCAAAGAGGAAAACGACTCAGGTGACGAGTTGGGGGAGGGCACATGAGCAGGCAGTGCATACTGAATGAGAAATCAGCAGACTAGCATGACGGAGGGGGCGGAATGGGCGTCCTTCCCCTCTCCTCCCTTTCCGCCCTTCGCGCCCAAGCGCCGTCCACCCCCGTCCCTTGCTCTGGGAGGAGAAGGCGCGACGGCGGTCCTCCAGTTTTCAGTCACGGACAATTGTACGTTGGTTCGTACTGTGCATTGTTACAGTGTTACTTTTCTTGGTGGTTTATTACATTACGGATTTTTCAAATGTTAATTTTTTCCCTGTGCTTAAAAATCATTACAAAAGCGGCCTGATTATGCGGCGTATGGTACGCCGCGGGTTGGCTAGTAATAATTAATCCATATTACTAACCGAGAATGGTAAACCGGAAGGCACAGACGCAGGTCTCTGTAAACCGGAAGGCATGGACGCAGGTACATGGCGATGGGACCATGAGACATGATGCGCAGGCGCCTACAGCGCGCGTCTCATAAACCGCAAGCGAAGTCTGATCCACCGCGAACAAAGGAGTCACGAACCAAAAACGAAAGAGCTCAACTAACGTGAATGAGAAATGAAGCAACAACGCGCCCATAGCTAATGACTAACGACACAGCCACACAAAAAAGGGGATTCTGCGCTGCACCCCAGAGTCAAACGGAAGAGGCTACGGAAGCCCCACAGGTCCACAAAGATAGTACGGAAGGCGCGTGAAAGTACGAAAGGCGCATGCGTCTACAACGCGCTTCTGAACTAAATGGCCACACTACACAGCATGGTCCACGCGCTTCTAACACACCTACGGAGGCCCCACAGGTCCACAAAGATAGTACGGAAGGCGCGTGAAAGCACGAAAGGCGCATGCGCCTACAACGCGCTTCTGAACTAAACGTCCACACTACACAGCATGGTCCAGGCAATAAGAATAAACGAACTCTCCGTATTAAACGTATGGCATCCTCACACGTCCAAACCATATAGCATATGTGCATCACATTACAGTGATGCATTATTAACAGTACAACCACAGAAAACGCTCCGTATTAACAGTAAGTGCAATCATCCATATTACTAACGGTAGACAATGGATAACTAATGGAGTCACAGTCACGGCTCCAAAACGATCCTGCTCAACTAACGGAGCTACAAAAATGAGCTCGCCTGGATAAAACAAATGAACGCAGGCGCCTACAACGCGCTTCTCAAACAACACAACCAAAGGAGTCACGGCTCCAAAACGAAACATCTCAACTAACGGACATACAGAGGCGAGCCCGTCCGAATACCATTAATGAACGTAGGCGCCTACAACGCACCTCTCAAACAGCAGAGTCAATAGATAAACAGCGAAGAAAGGAACGACAGATGGCCGCTAAACAATTCCGCCAATTAGCTGACAACGCATTCTGTAATGAGTCCACTATTAGTGGACATTCATTAGGATTAATGAATATACTTCCTTTGTTTGTCATCTACACCTTTACACTCCAATATATCTCATACATTCATCAATGTATTTCGGGTTACCCAACACCGAGGGTAGGTGAGCGAAGCAAGCAGGGGGCGGAGCCCCCTTGTCTAATAACTAATTTGTGGTGGGCATACTGGTACAACAGGTGGGTGCTGCACATTGGTGGTGGTTGAAGTGGTTCCCCATTGTCTATGTTAAGCAGAAAAGTGCTATAGAACCCTGCTCGCTTCGCTCGCGAATGCGTAATTGGCAGAATTGTTTAGCGGCCATCTGTCGTTCCTTTCTTTGCCGTTTATCTATTGACTCTGCTGTTTGAGAAGCGCGTTGTAGGCGCCTACGTTCATTAATTGTATTCGGGCGGGCTCGCTTCTGTATGTCCGTTAGTTGAGATGTTTCATTTTGGAGCCGTGACTCTTTTGGTTGCGTTGTTTGAGAAGCGCGTTGTAGGCGCCTGCGTTCATTTGTTTTATCCAGGTGGGCTCGTTTTTGTAGCCCCGTTAGTCGAGCTCTTTCTTTTTGGAGCCGTGCCTGCTTTGCTTGTGGCATTTCAGACACTCGCTGTAGGCGCCTGCGTTCATTGATTCTATCCAGGCGGGCTCGTTTTTGTATCTCCGCCAGTTGTGGTCGTTCGTTTTGAATCAGTGCCTGCTTTGCTTCCACAGTTTCAGACGCGCATTGTAGGCGTCTATGTACATTGTATTTGTCCATGCCGGCTCGTTTGTGTAGCTCCATTAGTCGAGCTGTTTGGTTTTGGAGCCGAGACAGTTTTGCTTCCGCGGTTTCAGAAGCGCGTTGTAGGCGCCCATGTCTATTGTTTGTATCCATGCGGGCTCGCTTTTGTAGCTCCGTTAGTTGAGCAGGATCGTTTTGGAGCCGTGACCGTGACTCCATTAGTTATCCGTTGTCTACCGTTAGTAAAATGGATAATTGCACTTACTGCTAATACGGAGCGTTGTCTGTGGTTGTACTGTTAATAATGCATCACTGTAATGTGATGCACATACGCTATATGGTTTGGACGTGTGAGGATGCCGTACGTTTAATACGGAGAGTTCGTTTATTCTTATTACCCGGACCATGCTGTGTAGTGTGGACGTTTAGTTCAGAAACACGTTGTAGGCGCATGCGCCTTTCATACTTTCAGGCGCTTTCCGTACTATCTTTGTCGAACTGTGGGGCCTCCGTAGGTGTGTTAGAAGCGCGTGGACCATGCTGTGTAGTGTGGCCGTTTAGTTCAGAAGCGCGTTGTAGGCGCATGCGCCTTTCGTACTTTCACGCGCCTTCTGTACTATCTTTGTGGACCTGTGGGGCCTCCGTAGCCTCTTCCGTTTGACTCTGGGGTGCAGCGCAGAATCCTCTTTTTTGTGTGGCTGTGTCGTTAGTCGTTAGCTATGGGTGCGTTGTTGCTTCATTTCTCATTCACGTTAGTTGAGCTCTTTTGTTTTTGGGCCTTGACTCCTTCGTTCGCGGTGGATCAGACTTCGCATGCGGTTTATGAGACATGCGCTGTAGGCGCCTGCGCACCATGTCTCATGGTTCCATCACCGTGTACCTGCGTCCATGCCTTCCGGTTTACTGAGACCTGCGTCTGTGCCTTCCGGTTTACCATTCTCGGTTAGGAATATGGATGGTGAAGGGGTCAGAGAGATAGTTAACCAGTAAGGAACCAGGGAAGATGAGAATTTGAGAATGTACCAGGCCATGATGGGCAATATACCCAGGACATCAAGAAACACCCTACCCTTTTGTAAAGATGTAATGTTATTATGACTTATCTGAATGATGGCACTAATTATTACAGCACTATACTAAAAATGAAATTGGCTTCCAAGAAATTTTGCAACTGCTTGCAAGTGAAATCAAATTACGGTAAAAGCCTTACAATGTGACTCTTGTTATTAAATTTCAATAAGAATTGTTCTATAGGTATCATTGTCATTCTAGTCCACACATATTTTTCCGTGCTGTTCATTTACAAGGCTAGTCTTTTCTGAAGTTTTCATGTTATTTCCATGTCTGCATAGTTTTTTCCTCCATTACTTTAATTTTCCCACCACAGTTAAAAAATATACATTTTAGGGTAATTGTCACCATATGAGTGAATGAGAGAGCAACCTATCCAGCACTTGCACTGCACCCAGTTCTTAAGTGCATCTTCAACAGTGCACAAGAAGATAAATGTTGTTCTCTTACTAACAGTGTCTTTCATAAATAAAAGTCAGGTTAAAGAGTATTACTTTGTCTCAGTAACACAATGCCCTATCCTTACCCATGGAAAATAAGTGAACAATTTGGAGTACAGTCAGTGTGAATGCTTGCTTTACTTGAATAACACCATTTAAACTGAGAACCATTCCACTCATGCGTACGTCCTGCCAGCATGTAATCCTCTGTGTAGAATTTCCTTCTGTAAAGTTTATTGTGCATGTCGATAATGCTAATATGTCCGACTATCTTTGAATAAATATATGATTTGATTTCTTTATCATGCATCGTAATAAATACAAATCAGATTATAAAAAGTCTGTTCTTACCCCAAGAGCTAATAAGCCTGCAAAAAGATGAGCAACAGATTGGAAACATGTCACATTTCAAGAGACATTCTTCCTGCAGCTGCTTTTCACCTGGACTTGATCAGACAGGACATAGTGATAAGGGAATCTCTAACATTAAAGTTCAGTCTTCTGTCTTATTTTTTTCTGCTTTCTCAAAGCAAGCTCAATGCAAAGACGGAAACTGTAACATTCATTTATCGAAACAAACTCTCTGTGTTTGGTTCTGTTATTTTCAGCGTCTCTCAATCTTCCTTTTGCTTTGCTTAGCAAATATACATGGTCTTCAAGTTATGTTAACAACACAGATTGCCCTGAGCCCTGAATGAAGACTCCCCATGTAATTCTTAACAGGGAGCTCTATATGACACACAATGGCTTTGTTAGGGGGACTGCTCTGCTTGGTCTTATGTCTCCATCTCAAATGGCTGTTAAGGAGCAGGGTGTTTATTTTTTCCCTCTTGATGTTTGCGCTATGACTATACTGTTCAGGCAAAATACAGAGCTCTGCACTGTAGTTAATGCCAAGGTGATGTGGAGGTCGCTGTTTAGCAAAAGCTTGGCTCAGATGTTGAGCACATCTAATAGTAAACACATTTTGAAATATTACCTCAGGAAGATATTTCTCGCCCTACAGATACCGTAATCATCATTTTCAAAATTGTTCCTCAAGTCAGCTCTCTGTACCTCCTGATCCTTTTGTAAGCCAAATGAATGTAAATTTTAGTTGTGTTTGATGATTGCTTTTTTTGTTTTATCATTATATAATGCCAAGGGCTGTTTTGCTGCCTCACCACTCCTGAGACCTGGCTTCACCATTTCTGTGGAGTTTCTCTTTGTGGCTGCATTGGTTTACTTAATTCACTGCACTTTACTCACTTATTCATGTCTGCCTATGCACAAGTGTGTCTTATTCACAGTTTGTTCCAATGCTGCTAGTATAGTCGCTGTTTCACCATGATGCTGTAATGGAAAAAAGTCAGTTTAGAATAACAAGGAATTAGTGAATTACAGCAAGTAAAACCTGAAACAATATTAACCAATACCTTAAAAACATGTTCCTCACAGAGCATTTCTACATATGGGATCAGAGACATAGCCTGCAACTTCCAGTATCCTAAGCCTTCTTACAAAGTGCACGGTGCTAATTAGGTATAAAAATGTCTCCTCTTCCTAAACAATGGATGCCACCTGCTTTTTATTGTTTTATCTGTTGTGAGGTGCAAGTAAGGGAGAGAAGAACCATAGAAAAGCTGGGGTGCCAACCGAGCCACCCCGTTTTTGCTGCCAAAGTCCAAATAACTGAATAAAAATGAGCGTGCAGTGGTGCAACAGGAATATGGCACAATAATTACCTTCCTAGCCTCTGGGGCATCTCAAGTAAGTCAGCTCTCATAGCAGGTCATGAGGGACTGTGTTTCTCAGACTGAGACACAATACTCAGGCAGCCCTCGAATTTATATTGTTCTGACTGGAAGAGGCGTGGATTAGCTGATGGTGGGCGTGGCATAGATGCCCTCACTGGACAACTTCTCAGAAGCTACAGAGGAGAAAAGAGATGGTATTGTTAGGGTCCGTGCTCCCTCTTGCCCCAGTAGAGTAGTGCACACCTTGTTGTAGCCCTCAGGTGCCCAAGTGCCACACCAATTAGTTGTTTTAGACTTTTTATGACCCAGTGAACAATGCATGGCTGTGTCTTTCTATCAATGAGAATGCCTTTCAGCTCCTGAAGTTGTATTATCACCTCTTCCATAATGCTGCGTTCCTTTCTACATTCTTCTCATCTCGCAACTTTTTCAAGCTTGAATGCCACTGACCCCTTTGTTTCTTGTGATGAGACCTGAATATGTTGGATGCAGCTTGATTTTTCATAATCACAGGGCAGTTATTGGATTTGATTTGATCAAAATTTGAGACATTTATTGGTTTTGTTTGTTTGGCACCACAATTCCTCAGTTTTCCTCTGCTCAGCTTTTTTCACGGCTCAGCATTCATAGCCATATGCTGGGACTACAAACACCTTTGGCTTAACTGTTTTCACATTTCAAGTCAATTCAGCTTCTCTGGATTTAATTAGCCTTTCCAGGGTTTTTCATGTTTTTTTTTTTCCTGGAAGAAGATGTTTTATTATTTCCTGAGTGCAATCTCCATTCATATGGATCTTTGATCACAGGAAGAGCACATTTTTATCAGGCTTTTCTTGTTTATTATATATTTCCACTTGCTTGATGAAGTCAGCTGACCATCCCTTTGCTCTCTCTTTGCACAAACCAGCATATCACAATTTGCACTTCATTTTTTATTTTCTTTAGATCTTCATTATTTTCAGCTGCTAAATTACCAATATCATGGACTTATCTAAGATTGCTGATATCTTAATGTGATTCGATTTATGTTGTCTGAATTCTAAAATTTCTTATGAAGGTAAGCTAGTTGGACAGAAAAAGTAATCAAGTCTTGATGGACCCCACTTTCCAATTTTTTACTCACTTCCTACCACTACTTCTTGAGTGAATTGAAAAGCAGTGTTAGAAGTAATAACATTTTATTTTCTTTCCTAATTTAAATTTTTCTAGTTTCTCAGGGGTGCTGCCGCAAATAGGCATGACTTGAATGCAGTCAGCTATTTACACTGACCCCATGTTAAGTGGCATCTACAATTTGTTTCCACAAAGGAATGACCTTGTAAAATAATTTACATCTTGAACAACCTTAACAACCTTCAACCAGTGCTAGTTTTGTGACCACAAGTTGTGTTTTGCCCTTCAATTAGTTTTCTAGTCTCAGATTTAGTGTATTGACCCAGGTCTGTCTGACCACTTTTTGGACTTTACTTTCTCCTGAGACACTTCTGCCTGGAGTTTTTGTTTCCCTCTCCTCTGTTGTTAACTGGACATACAGTAGCTCCACATTTAATTACAGTAATGGACAGATATTACTGGGTTCCATTTATGTTGAACAGTTTCAAACTATTTTGTTCTGTTGAGCATTAGAACAAATATGCATCTTTATGCATATACATTATATAAATCATAATCTGTAAAGTTTATAATTGAATTTTACTTGAGAACTTGATACAGCACTCTGAGCTTGCACTCAGTGAAGAACACTACACAAAACTAATCTGAATTGAACTGAAATTGAATTGATACTGTGAAAACAAAAAAATATCAAATTGGTCTTTTTATTGTTGAGTCAGTCTCAACAAAAGGTGTGTACAGCATGAGTATAAGAAGGTTGGTATCTCATTATTCTCAGACGCAGCTTTTTATTCCCCTTCTAACATCACATCCTTCACAAACACATCAAGAGGATGCACCTGTATCTCGGCACATTTCACCTGCTGGTTATCTCTGCGGTAGACTAGTTGAAATTTCATTGCATGATCTGTCAGGTCCTGTCAGTAAACCACTTCAGCATATTCAGACTTGGATTGCACGTTTTCAGATAAATCCACTCTTGACCTCTCTCCTCTGGTTACTGTTCCTTCCAATTTGACTTGTAACTTTAAAAACTATTGAAACAACCACCTTAGCCAGCTTATAGAAAATAAGAACATAGGAAACTTGACAAATGTAAGGAGACCTTTCAGTCCATCAAGCCTGTTTGTTTAGCTAACAGCTAAGCTGAGCCAATATTGCATCCAGATACTTCTTAAAGGTTGTCAAAGTTTCTGCTTCACCTTCATATCTCAGTAGTTTGTTCCAGATTCCCCCAATTTAACTTCCATTTGTGTCCTAAATGATGTGATACACCCTTAAACTGAAAGACTTTACCGATACTACTTTATCAGTTCTTTTGAGGATTTTCTGCTCGAGACTGTCAGAGTACGATACTCCCTTAAATCCTGGGATGCACTTCATTGCTCTCCGTTGCTCTCCGTTGCACAGTTTCAAGTGCTGCTTTGTCTTTCTTGTACACAATACTCCAGATGTTGTCTCATAAGTGTATAATATAGTCTAAGCATAATGTCCCTCGATTTATAGTCGACAGTTTTTATGACATAACATTTTGTTTGGCTTTTTAATCACTTGTATACATTGCTTAGACAATAAAAATGTTGTGACAACACAAATGTGAATTTCCCATTGGGATTAATAAAGTATCTATCTATCTATCTATCTATCTATCTATCTATCTATCTATCTATCTATCTATCTATCTATCTATCTATCTATCTATCTATCTATCTATCTATCTATCTATCTATCTATCTATCTATCTATCTATCTATCTATCCTTTCCAGAGGTTGCTTCCTGTAGGACAGCGTCTCCCATCTTGTTTTTATAATTGATGTTCCTTTAGCCCACATGCATCACTTTTCAATGTTCTACATTAAACTACATCTTCCAAGTGTTCGCCCCACTTCCGGGGCTTGTCCAGGTCTTTTTGAATTCATTTTTGCTGCCTCCTCAGTGTCTGCCATTGCTTCAGTTTTAGTGTCATCTTTGAATTTGACAAGTTTGCTAACTATATCTGAATCAAAGCCATGAATATATAAATCAGAAATAGTAGTGGTACAAGGACAGACCCCTGAGGCACTCCATTGATGTCTTCACTCCATGTGGAGCATTCTCCTCTTGTCTGTACTCTATGTCACCTGCGGGTTAACCAACTTGAGTTGGTTGCAGTTTTGTACTATATCTCTGATACCTACAGCTTCTATTTTTACAATTAATCTTTGGGCTGGGACTGTACTGAAGGATTTTTGAAAGTCTAAGTGAAGTATGTGGTATGCTTTGTTTTTGTCAACTATTCCAGTTGCTTATAAAACCTATGCTATTATTTTGTATATTAGTTAGATAGATACTGCGGTGGGTTGGCTCCCTGCCCGGGATTGGTTCCTGCCTTGTGTCCTGTGTTGGCTGAGATTGGCTCCAGCAGACCCCCGTGACCCTGTGTTCAGATTCACCAGGTTGATAGATAGATAGATAGATAGATAGATAGATAGATAGATAGATAGATAGATAGATAGATAGATTCTAAATGTGTAAATAGTGCATATTTAGAACATTTTTAGAACTCCTAACTCTGCTACATCTGTAGCATTTAAACTGCCTTCTGACATATCATGTGCAAATGTTACAGCTATTATATCGAAAACAGATAAACTCAAAATGCTGCCAGAATCAAAAGAAAAAGAAAATCCTTGGAGATCAGTTTGTTCCCATTCACTGAGCTGAAAACCCCATGGAGGCATCATTATCACCCTGCAATTGCACGCTGTATTTAACATCATTTAAGGCTGTTCTGACTTTATTTTTCATACATGAAACTCCTCAGTATAACTGAAAAGTTTCTTCTTTTCAGAGTAAGGTGTGACTTCTTCTAGCGTATAACATCTTTTAGTGCCATTCCTTTGGTTTCAGCTATTTCAGGATTTTTGTATTTCCCTTTCCCTTCCAATACCTGAAGCATTCAGCTCTGTTTGGTCTTGTCAAGTCAGCATCCTGCTGTGTGGCCAACAGTCTACTGTAATTAACTCCATTCCATATATTTTAAATTGCAGCACTACAGTTTATTGCGTAAAGCATGATGAAGGAGTGTGGACTATAAATAGCTATATAAAAATGATGAAAGCAGAAGACATGTGATGTTGCTAATAAAACATTTCCGAACACAGTATATCATACATGTACTTTGCTGTCTTTCTTCCTTAACTATACATAATAACCTCCTTGCAAGTATGTGATTTTATCAGCTTTGCATATGATAATTTCAACCTTTACATAGTATTTGTGATTATTTTATCAAACCATGAAAAAACATAAAAATGTCAACTATGGCAAAGATGCAACTAATGGGATTTAATAGTCTTATTCATTAGTGAAGGTGCCCTAGCCAGGATTGGTTCCTGCGTTATGTTTGATGTTGTTGGATAGGCTTTGCCTTTCTCTGCCACCTAACACATTTGTTGAAGATAGAAAATGGATAGATTAATAAAAGATGATGCAAATGCTCAAGGCTATACATTTGATATTAAATTATTATCAGTCACCAAAATGGACAAAACTGAAAACCAAGACACTGTTTGCTTCATGTGCCTCAGTTGTGCCATTTTATTTTAGATCATTCATTTATCCATCTATTGCCTAACCCACATATTCTAAATAAGAGTTACAGGCAGAATTGGTGTTTTTTTGGAGCATTCAGAGTATGGCAGGAGCTACCCCCAAATCTACTCATTAAACTCACCTACATTACAATCATGATGTGCAGAATCATGTTTGGCAGTTGCTGAGTACACCAAACAAAGTGCTTAGAATAATTGCATGTAAAAAATAGCCCAGCCATTTGACTTCCTCCAGAACAGTTCATTCTGTAAAAAGTTTATATCTGTCAGTGCAAACCAAAGGGCATGTAACACGAAAAGGAAAACTCTCTAACCCGGTCTCAAGCGTAGATGAACACATGTTGGATAGTTGGCCAGTAATTCTTTACAGAGGAGATTAGTATTATGATGTCCCCCACCCTAGAAACTGTGAAGGCATGCATGCCATGGAATTTTAATTCTGTTGACATCTACTTGAGAAGCATCAGGTGGCAGATCTCTCCCATGTGTCACCCGTTAATCCGGCTGGTGAAAGATGAAGAGAATTAAACAGCCTCAACTCGTCCTCTGACTGCAATGATCCATCACAGCATGCATTGGAGTTAAGTGGAGTGCCATGAAATGAAAACTCCAACAGGAATTATGACACAGAGGTAAAACACTAGAATGGGGTAGACACTTCTTCTTTAAAAGGAGAACCTCTTCCATGTTCACACTGCCTTGTAGGTGAAAGAAATGAAGAGTTGTAGGCTTCGCTGCCCATTTCTCCGTATTTTAATAGAAAAACAGTGTGACGGATGGGCCCATGCCCGGTCGGGACGCCCCTTCACCACATCTGCCAGGGGGACAAGGGTGGGAAGCCCAGTATCACCCCCTGGATGCTAGATGGCAGCCTCCCTTGGACTCCCCAGGGCTTCATTGGGGTTGGAGTTCTGTGGAGCTCTGTGGGGTTCTTCAGGCGCCGCCAGGGGGTGCTGCAACAGGAGCGGCTGGCCCCTTTTGGAAACTGGTTTCGCCTTACCCAGAAGTGCAGCCGGATGTCGGCAATTAAACACCAGGAACACTTCCGGGTACCCAATAAAAGGGAGCCAGCGACCACCACTCAGCGGCCAGAGTCGGGTGGAAGGAGGACAAAGCTGTTGAGGAGTGGTGGTGAAAGAGAGAGGAGTGTGGTGACGCAGTGTTTAGTGCTTGGAACTGTGTTGTGGCTGGAGGGATTATGGGGAAGACGTGCCCTCCAGCTGAAGAAAAATAAAAGTCTTTTTATTTTATATGTGCCTCCCGTGTCAAGTCTGTGCCGGGTCGGGTGCAAATTAGCGCCTTTCTTACAACAGTTACACAAGTTTCCAAAGATAAAAGAGAAATGCGACTATTTTTAAATTTGTGTTCAATTAAATTTTTGTTGTGTGTCTTTCTTGTTGGATTTTTAGTTACAATAACTTAACCTGGGTTTATGCCATAAAATCCCATCCTTGTTTCAAATGAGTTCTTATTATGACCAGGACAACATGGCGATTAACAGAATGGCCTTGTTTTTCTGGCAGTTTATGACCTATTGTGGCACGTTTATAAGGATTTAATTATAAAATATAATCTGTAGGATGCTGTATGCTTTCTGACAAAAGGCACTATACGAGCACTCAGTCCGACACAGACAGATGCAGGAGGCACACTGATAAAACAAATAAATGTTTTATTTTCTTTTTATTCTTCGCCTGTGGGCAACACCTTTCCCGTTCCCACAGGCACAACACAGTCCCAATGAACACAATAGCACAATCACAGTCAGAATACTTGTTCTCTTTATCTCCTCCACTCTTCTCCAGCAAGCTTTGTCTCCCCCCTCTCGACTCTGGCTCCCGGAGTGGTGGCTGCAGGCTCCTTTTATAGCCCACCCGGAAGTGCTCCAGGTGTTTGATGACCTATTTCTGGCTGCACTTCCAGGTGTGGCGGAAGAGCCACCCACAAGGGCTCAAGAACAACTGCAGCGCCCCCTGGCGGCACCCCCAGATCCCAACAGAGTTGTAGAGAACTCCATTTCCCATAGAGCCCTGCGGGAATCCGAGGCACCACTGCCACCCAGGGGGGCTGCCATCTGGCGTCCTGGGAGAGGTACTGTCCTGACAAGGCTTGCTCCCCTAGTCCATACAATGAAGAGGCGACTCGGCCAGACAAGAAACCCGGCCATCTGTGACAGCTTACAAGCACACATGCAGTGCATAAGCTGGACTGAAGACCCAAGATGCTCTGCTATAAAAATAAAGAAGGGATTCCTTGAGTGAAATTTATGCCCTAGACTGTCATTCAGGAAAATTTCAGATAACACTGAAATGGCATTAGTCTCATGGAACTCAGCAGATTCATTCGGTTGTTTCTTCATAACGTACAGTATGCCTTATGTTTTTTTGTTGTCCACAGGTTACTCCTAACATAATTTAAAATTTGTGTTCTTTGAAACTGTTTAAAGCAGTACTCCACTGTTTTATATTGTGCGCATTGTGAGATTTTGTTTTTTTCTTTTTTCCATGGACATTTTCTACTTCATTGTTTGCTATTGTCTTCTGTTATATCATAAATCTTTTTCTCTCCATTCTGCATTAAATCGTTATTATTTTTCTTTGCCCATCACTACAAAAGTACATAAGGTAAGTAACATCTAAATAAATATCAAGTTTGGGTGGAGTATTCCTTTAATGCCATCTCTTTAGTGAAGTCCTGTAGACTGAATTAATGTGAGATAAAGTAGAAAACAGCACTGAGGCAAGCAGCTTCATTTGGGACTTTGCTTAAAACCTGTGCTGTGACCATTTGATCTTCACGTAAAATGAAGTGCTGACATGCTACTTATGAACATGCTAATTATTAATATTAATATTAATATAGTATTAATATAATATATAATTAATTAATATATAATATAATACAATATATAATATATATTATAATATATAATTAATATAATATTAATATAATTATGCTAATTATGAGAATTACAGCATATCTCAGCTTCTCACTTTTTTACATCAATGTGAATTTCTGGTCAGGATTTTGGAAGTAAGGTGAGGTCACTGCAGATTTGTTCAGTGTTCTGCACAAAAGAAATTAAAGATAAGCTCTAATTTTTTAGGTGGGGGGGACAGCAAACAAAATGCATTAAGAGAGTATTGTATCATTCCAAATACAATTTAGCCACAGAGAAATGCAATTTCCAGCTAACCTGATTGTTATTTTTTTATTTAATAATATAGAATGAGGTAAGAGGTCAACAGTATGTTACAATTCAGGTAGCATTGTTTTCTATGAATTGAACCATTGGCAACAACAACTTCAAAAGGCATTCACATTAAATTTTCAACCAAGAACCTTATATTTGCCATCTGTCCCATAGCACAAAAAGAGTGCTTTGCCTGCTTGCCTGCTTGTTTCAGCAGGCAGATAAACTGGTGACAGTGTTGGAATCCCTTTAAGGCTGCTACATTTCACTCAGCTTGCTACGACACAACTACATGGGATTTAAAGCAGCCAATTGTTCTTGGAAATCACATAATTTACTGAAAGAAGACCTGTTTTCAGCCTGGTCAGGATTAGAGAGGCATTTGCATATTCTTCCTGGTTTTGGAGAAGGTGTCTTAGGTATTCTGGGGCCCTGCAGGGCATTGGCTTTCTCGTGTTATGATACAGACTGGGCTTGTTTCCTGGCTTATGATTATTTTCTGTTTTATTGTTTTTTCTTTTTTATATATTTTTTACTGTTGTTATATTTATTTACTAATTATGCATTGTGTGTTTAACTTGTTTGAATCTACTTCTTGCATTTTGTGCATAGTAACCTCAACAAGCATAGCCACCATGACTTTGCCACTGTGGAACCATCCTGAGTCTTTATGTCACGGTTGAGGAGATGGTCCCAGTAGGCAGTCATTGGAGGTTGGTGGAGAAAGACTTGTAATAGTGAGCATTGTTGATTAATTCTTTGCTTCTTTTTAACCTTTTCCTTCTAATTTTTGGATTTTGCTATTGCATTTCTAATGTGGACTTGTTTTTTCTTTCAATTGCCTTCCTAGGCAAATTTATTTGCCCTTCTTTTGCCTTTTTCGTTTTTGTTGGCTTTGTCCTTGAACCTACAGGTTTTACGGTTTTCGATCCCTTGAAGGGCATTTTTGTGTTTATTGGGACATTTGAAGATATTATGTGTTAGTCAGGGTTCCTCTCCTAGGTTAAGTTAAAATGTTTGTTTACCTTTTTTGTTTATTTTTTATGAATTTATTACAATAAATTATGTTAATGCTGTTACTTATGTTAATTATTTGTATAATGCATTGTTCCTTGTATTTTGTGGGTAGATCTGCAAGAGGTGTGGCCACCTATCAATCTCCATTTGAGGGACTACCCCCTAGCCCTACTAAGGATCATGGGAACTGCAGTCCTTCTGCAATATACTGTATGTGTTTGGGTGTTGGTGAGTTCTTCACTTACTGTTTATTGTTGCTCTGTGGATCTTCTGACTTTCTGACAGTTTTTTTTTTCTTTGTTTAAGGTTATCTGATTTTGATTAACATATTGTAACTTGGTGACTGTGGATTGCGTTTTTTAGGCTACTCGTATTTTGCTCTTTTGAGCATTTTGCTGCGTTTCGCTCTTTTGTTAATAAAATCTTAATTTTATGAAGATTCCTTGTGAGGTTTGTCTCTGCTCTAGCCAGTGTTACATAGCTCCCCCAAATTTTGATTAACATATTAGAATTTGGTGACTGTGGGTTGATTTTTTAGGGAACTACTTTTTTGATCTTTTGAGCATTTTTCTGTATTTTGCTCTTTTGTTAATAAAATCTTAATTTTATGAAGATTGTGGAGTTTGTCTCTGCTCCAGGCAGACTTACATGGTTCTCACATGGTGAGACATTTTCAAGAGTGTGAGACCATTTGCTATTTTTTTTTAACTTTGAAGATTATCTCCATATTGAGGCCTAGTCAGGCCTTAAACCTCCTCTTTTTACTGGGTCACGCATGCTTTTGGGTGAAATCTATTCTGTGAGCTTTATGGAGGACTCACCCCTTTGTTATTCTGTGGAGCCAGAAATTCATGACAAAAATATTTTGAACTTTAACAGCCAGTGCCCCATTTTATACCGATGAAGGCCTGAAGGCCTGCCTCTTGAGTTTGGGGTCTTGCTGCATGGGTTGAAGCATGTTTCTGAGCCTGACCAGATGCAACCTAAAAAAACAATAAAGAACAATTTATAAACATTTTTGTTAGGCAGAATGCCCAATGGGGGCTGCACAGTCTGTTAGCCTGGAACCCCTGGAGATTTCATTTGTTCCTCTAGCTTAACTTCAGTATTTTTTTTTTTTTTTTTTCTGTCCTCCCTGACAGATAACCTAACCTTCTCACTGGAATATCATTTAGAAACTTAAAAAAACAATGTTGCATTTAAGGACTCTATTTCTGTTAATTATATAACTTTCCTATGTAAAGGTGCATTATTCATTTGTTTTTATATGATTTATTTATTTATTATTAATCTTATGCAAATTTAAGCTTTTTTTCTTTGCGTGTAACTGCTTCTTTGACATGTTGTAAAGCACTTTGAGCTACTCCTTTGTATGAAAATGTGTCATAGAAATGAATGTTGTTGTTGAAGTTCTGGTTAGGTTTTCTTTTTTTTTTTTGAGGCCTGTTCACCCTTTTTTGCCTATTAGTGTTGCTGCATTTCAACATCACCATTTCGCGTCCGTGAACCCTGGGCCTCCAAATTAGTAAGCAGTGCTTATTGAGTTGAGCTAAATGGGACTTCCCTGTCCAATATGCCCAACATCCTATTCAGTTTAATTGGAGATACTAAAGTCACCAAGAATGAGTAACTGTACATGTTAATCCAGGATTGATTAGGCTGTAAACCAATACTGCTAAGTTACTGTATCTGTCCACAACCCTACAATAAAATAAGTGGATCCAGAAAATTAATGGATGGGTTAAACGATTCTGGCAAGCAATTAGAGTGTTTCCCTTGATTTCAGGTTGAACATATTACATATATTTTCAAAAACAGCAGATTAATATAACTACTGTACTGTACTAAAACAACTTTCTGAAAAGTAACAAAAAGATGAAGAACATATGAAAATTTACAAGTGATTAAAGTCTTAAAATGCAACAAATCTGATACAAAGAAATGGAGAAATATGGCTCAACTGTGAATCTTTGAAAAACTGAACACCTACAAAAACAGTACATCTGGGAAAGGAGGATGTTCATTAAATCTTCCTGTAGCTCAAAAAGAAATGTCATCATCCATGGGTGAGTTGAGAATATCTTACTAAACTTCACTTAGTTACTTAACTCTAACTGCCCCCAAACATAGCAAGCTGAAGTTTATGTGAAAGGGACATTGTGGAAAACGTCATCACATCATGACTACAAATTAGGAAAACTTAGCCATGAGGATGATTTTCAGACCAAGAAGAACACTTTTTCTGCTGTAGCAGCATCGAGGTATGGGATGCTTCACCAAGCTCATTGTGCCTGAAAGTACTGAGAAGAAAGATGACAAGTGGGCACAACAGTGACGCCTTACTGCAGTCTACCGGAAATGTGAGTGTTCCAGAAAGGTAATGATCACAGTATGAAAATAAAGCCACACTAGAAAGACCCAGTCAAAGGCAATACTTCAATCCAATTCAACGTATGTGGCAAAAATAGAAATTCTAACCCCAAACTATGAAATTGTGGGATATATACAAATGACAAATAGGTAAGCATTGCACATGTAGACCTTTATCCTGAAAGACTAATGGCTTTAATTACAAGCAGGGTGTCTATGCCATATGTTGACTCAAAGGGGCCGAATGTTTATGGTGTTAGTTGTTTTATTTTGTTTTTTTATTATTAATGTTCAAAGATCAGTGGAAAAGTGCTTTCAGTTAGACATTAAGGATGTTTTTCTATTGGTCAATAACAAATTATGATATTTATGTAAAGGTTGGTATTTTTAAGAGATACTGTAAATGTTCACTTCTTTTTGTATGAGGAAGGGAATTATTTATAGAATTTAATGCAGATCACCTTACTAAAAGAGAGCCCTACAGAGAGTAGTGCATACAAATAGTCTGAAGAGGCAGGTGTAAATAAACAGACATAACTAATTATTTAAACATAACTGAGCTATTTTAGTTTTTTTTTTTTTTTTGCTCTTTAAATATGTATTTCTTAGGAAAATGTTTCATCCTAATTAGTAGCAAACTACATTTGGTAACACATTGGTGTCCATGACTACTATTATAAATGGCTAGGTACTCATTTAAAGCATGAAGGAGATAGTAATTATCGGGATGAGTCTCATTGATGATCTTTGTCTCCTCCAGAATTTTGTTTGCCAACCCCAGGATCAGATAAATTGTGGACTGTGCTTAATATAAGATATAAAAGGATACAAACAATGTATTTTTCTTGTTGCTTGAATCAATTCTATTTCAACTTAACATTTATTGATGTGGGGTAACTGACGCCTAGTCCAGGGTGGTTCCTGCCATGTGTCAGGTGTTAAAAACAAGAGCATCATGAAAATACAGTGGATGAAAAAGGTTAGAAACCACGACACTCCAATCAAAACCATAAAGCAGGCAGGAGAATATCCATCAGGTACTCATTCTTAAACTAGACAAAACAATTACTGTATTCATAAAGAAGGAACTAATTATTAACAGAAGATCTAAACAAAATGTGCTTTAATCGTTTTAGATTGTAATAGCCTTTCTTTTCATTTTTACATAAAGTACAGGCAGAAGGTTACTGCAGCCACTCGCTCTTGAATCAGATGACATGAGCACATCATAACTGAGGCACTGGCAACAGGAAAATGCTCACAGGTTCAACAAACAGCATGCACAACAAAATCATTAACAAAGCAACAGCAAGGATTGTAAAGGAATAAGGAATAATGGAAAAAATATTCAGAATTAATCAAAAGATTAATTCACAGGTCCACATCTGACATTTGGCATGTAATTTGATTGATAGGATTGATAGTGTTTTTTGTAGCTTTTGTTATGCACTTTTCTTATTACTAGAAACACACACATCTCCAGTCCTTCTGAGATCAAAGTTCCAGCCCCAGTAGTTTGTAAGTACCAGCATGTTGCCGCACCTTATGTGTTGGATGCTGTTATCCTTCTTCTTCCTATCACATAGCCGGCTTCTGCAATCTGCCATGTCACCTTCTCCATCAGTTTCCCTATGTAGGTTTCTTTAGAAAAGATGTGAGCACCAATACCTTTGCAGTGGTTGCTGCTACCTGCATTTTTGGCTTCAGCAGCACATATTGTGTCATACGTTTTTGATTAAGACCAAGATTTAAGTTCTAGCCCCAGTAATCATGTGCCAGACAGACATAACCCTTAGCATAATAGATAGATAGATAGATAGATAGATAGATAGATAGATAGATAGATAGATAGATAGATAGATAGATAGATAGATAGATAGATAGATAGATAGATAGATAGATAGATAGATAGATAGATAGATAGATAGATAGATAGATAGATAGATTATGCTATTATTTTGATAGATGTCCATATCCTATTGTTTCTGAATATCCTCCATTGCTGACATTACTGGAACACAGATGTTCCGTCATAGATGTGGTAATAATTAGTTTATGTAAAAGGCCAACCTTAAAGCAAATTAGCCCAAAATAAAAAAAAACAGAAACTGTACATTAATTCAAGACTCAAACGTCAAAGTCATAGAGTCCAAATAACAAAAGATGTGCAGGATCAGAAAAAACTCACTGAAAGAATTCTATATACGGAGTTAGGGGAACTTTTGGTAAAGTCCAACATTGTTTATTTTCTAGACACAGTTATATCAATCAGGTGAGGTTTGACATTACTGTTGGTATAGGAGTTGAAATGACAAAAACAAACACATGCATATATAAATATAAAACATAAATGCATACGAAAACAAACATGCCTTCAGCACAGCATCCCTTCCAAGCCTGATTATCTAGGCATATCCCTCAGGCTTAAAAGAAATTTGTAGATGGAAAATAAAAAGCAAAGCAAGGGCATGAAAATCATCAGTTTTAAATAGGGAATTACCCCTGATTTTCACAGCCATGATAATATACAAACTAGTGAGCCAAGACTCTCAGTCAGCAAGAATCAAGAATGTTTTGAGGTTACAGTCAGGTTGGCCATTCACAAGACTTGAAGAAGCAATCAAAGAATGATCCCTCAGACATATTCTCAGCAGCTATCAAAGGGCCCAAACAGAAGGTTGTTACCGCTGGTGACATGACCATTTACTCAAAGCAGTTGTTGAGATAGTAGCCTCAGCCATTACCACCACCAAGCACCACCACCCAAAAAAGGTCTAGAGAAAAGCTTACCCAGCAGCCATGATCAGCAACAGGCCTCCTTGTCTCAGTTGCAGACTGGTAGCTAAGAGTAGATTTGGGCAAGCAGCTAAGTTTTCCTGAGCACATTGAAACTACAGACTGGGATATCCTGCAGGGATCACATAGTGAGAACATTGAGGAAATAGTTGACTGCACTACTGACTACATCAACTTCTGTATGGACATTGTAGTTCCAGTAAGAACTGTACACTGCTATGCTAACAACAAACCATGGATTACAAGTGACATCAAGGGCCTTTTGAACCAGAAGAAAAGGGCTTTTAAAGGCGGTGATCAGCATGAGCTCAAGCGCGTGCAGAAGGTACTCCGAGTCCAGCTCAGGGCGGCGAAAGAGCAGTACAGGAGAAAGCTGGAGCAGAAGTTGCAAAATAACAGCATGAAGGAAGTGTGGGATGGGATGAAGATCATCACTGGCTGCAGCTTGAAGCAGAGTACTACCATCGAGAGAGACGTGAAGAGAGCAAACCAAATGAACAACTTCTTTAACAGGTTTGACCACCCTAACCCACTCTCACTCTCACCTCAGAGTACTGCACCCTCTACACATCCTTCTGCTGATACCAGCATAGGAGAGACATCCCCACCCACAATTACAACAGCGCAGGTGAGCAGAGAGCTGAGGAGACTTCGTGCCAGCAAAGCAGCGGGTCCAGATGGAATATCGCCACGACTGCTGAAGGTCTGTGCATCAGAGCTGGGGGGTCCTCTACAGCGCATCTTCAACCTGAGCCTGAAACAGGGGAGGGTCCCGAGGCTTTGGAAAACATCTTGCATCACCCCAGTCCCAAAAGTATCACGTCCTAGTGAGCTGAATGACTTCCGGCATGTTGCTCTGACATCACATGTGATGAAGACCATGGAGAGGCTGCTGCTTCACCACCTGAGGCCACAGGTTCAACACGCCCTCGACCCTCTGCAGTTTGCATATCAGGAGAAGGTGGGAGCGGAGGATGGCATCATCTATATGCTACATCGATCCCTCTCCCACTTGGACAGAGGCAGTGGTGCTGTAAGAATTATGTTTCTAGACTTCTCTAGCGCCTTCAACACAATCCAACCTCTGCTCCTTAGGGACAAGCTGACAGAGATGGGAGTAGATTCATACCTGGTGGCATGGATCGTGGACTATCTTAAAGACAGACCTCAGTATGTGTGTCTTGGGAACTGCATGTCTGACATTGTGGTCAGCAACACAGGAGCGCCACAAGGGACTGTACTTTCTCCGGTCCTGTTCAGCCTATATACATTGGACTTCCAATACAACTCAGAGTCCTGCCATGTGCAAAAGTTCACTGATGACACTGCTATCGTGGGCTGCATCAGGAGTGGGCATTGAGGAGGAGTATAGGGACCTAATCAAGGACTTTGTTAAATGGTGCGACTCAAACCACCTACACCTGAACACCAGCAAAACCAAGGAGCTGCTGGTGGATTTTGGGAGGCCTAGACCCCTCATGGACCCTGTGATCATCAGAGGTGACTGTGTGCAGATGGTGCAGACCTATAAATACCTGGGAGTGCAGCTGGATGATAAATTAGACTGGACTGCCAATACTGATGCTCTGTGTAAGAAAGGACAGAGCCGGTTATACTTCCTTAGAAGGCTGGCGTCCTTCAACATCTGCAATAAGATGCTGCAGATGTTCTATCAGACGGTTGTGGCGAGCGCCCTTTTCTACGCGGTGGTGTGCTGGGGAGGCAGCATTAAGAAGAAAGACGCCTCACGCCTGGACAAACTGGTGAGGAAGGCAGGCTCTATTGTTGGAATGGAGCTGGACAGTTTGACATCTGTGGCAGAGCAACGGGCGCTCAGCAGACTCCTATCAATTATGGAAAATCCACTGCACCCATTAAACAGTATCATCTCCAGACAGAAGAGCAGCTTCAGAGACAGACTGCTGTCACTGTCCTGCTCCACTGACAGACTGAGAAGATCGTTCCTCCCCCAAACTATGCGACTCTTCAGTTCCACCCGGGGGTGTAAACGTTAACATTATACAAAGATATTATCTGTTTTTACCTGCATTATTATCAATCTTTAATTTAATATTGTTTTTTGTATCAGTATGCTGCTGCTGGAGTATGTGAATTTCCCCTTGGGATTAATAAAGTATCTATCTATCTATCTATCTATCTATCTATCTATCTATCTATCTATCTATCTATCTATCTATCTATCTATCTATCTATCTATCTATCTATCTATCTATCTAACCTTACCATAATAACACTTTCCAGATATTGTCATCCTCTCAAACTCTACCAAAAAGGTGATTATGTTAGAATTCACCATATCATGGGAAGAGCACATGAAGGTGGCCTATGACAGAAGGTTTACCAAGTACCAGGAGCTGGTAGAGAAATGTGTGAGGCAGGGCTAGAACACATTCTGTGAACCAATAGAGGTGGGCTGTTGGGGCTTCGCAAGCCTGTCAATCTGAAAAATGATGACCCAGTGGGGTGTGGTAGGGCTAACAAAGATGAAGGCAATTAGGTAATCCATGATGCAGCAGAAAGAGATGCTAGATGGCTCCAGTTAAAGAGGGAGGCCCTGTGGTCAACTGCTGCTGGCACACTAGCTGGGGATTGATCACCCTTGCCTAGGTAGCCTGTATGAGGGTGACTGATGTTGAAAGATTTTAAAAACCTGAGGACTCTAGGTTACATCACTGAGGATGTGTTCCATTTCATCCGTGAGTAAGTAATACCAAACAGTAAGTAAGTAAATAAAGCAGCTTGACATTTCTTCCTAAGCATCTTGAAATGGAGATTGGCAGTACTGTACTAAGCTACATCTTCTGTGCGGAGGACAGATGATTCTTTTGTTACATGAAGTCCAAAATTTTATCAAACTAAAACTAGAAAGTTATTAGCTGTGAAATTCAAGGATTCAGATGAAGGAGAAGACTTTAAAGTGAGACACCTAAATAGAAGTAGTTAACGAGGCAGTGTGAGAAAATTTTGCCAATGGCATTAACTCACACCAGTCATTACAGAAAGATAAAACATGGAATTGCAGACACTCGTCAAATTCTTGAATGACACAGTCAGAACTGAGATGCCAGGACAACTCCTTTTCTAAAATGTGAAATTATGAGTATACTTTCTTCAAAAACAATTTCTGATGGAAAACAATATCAATGAAGAAAAACATTTGCTAGCCTGGAAAATGCAGTTAGAAATAAAATGGCTGAGGACTTGAATTATAATAACTAGGTTTACAAAAAAATGTCTCCATGTAGGTAAATTAATAATTGAGATACTGGGCCAGGACCAATTGTACAAATTGAAAGGCTACAATAAACAAACAAATAAATAAATAAATAAGACAGGTAATCCAGCAACGAAAAGCAAAGACATTATACCTACTGTAATGCACACTTCAAAGCCACTATCATATTAATTAATGTTGTTAACCCTGTACATAAGAGCAACAACAAAATAATGAAAGCCACCTGAGCCATCTCAATAATGAGGGCTGGAGCGTAATTTGAGAATGACAAAAGTGGCTTGACACAATGCTGTAAAAGATTTAATTAGGAGTAATTATTTTCGGCATAGCGCTTTGAAGACCAAACAGGCACACCTGGAGACTGAATAGAAGGAATCTTCAATGTATAACTAGTGCAACCTCAAGTTAAATTATTAAGACCGTTCTGCTAACCAGGAACAGAACACACTGTGGGAACCATTTCATTTGGCTCCAAGTACTGTATGTGAAAAATCCAGAAGTCAGCACACATGAAAACCTTCCTTAATTATTAGTGTTGGCATTAGTCTACCCTCTGGATATGTGCACTTGACCACACAGGAGCAACCTTCCACAATATGCTAGAGGAATGCTTCTCAGAAGAACAGACGAGCAGGGTCAGCAAAAAAGCACAAAAGTAAACAGGTACAGCAAAAATGAATAAATCCATGAAAGAAGGTTGCAAAGAAGAAGAGGAGTTAAAAATAACCAGAAAATCAATGTTAAGGGAGATCATTGAACATGAGAACCTTGGCTCAGTTCTAGGCTTTGGAGTTTCTGACTCACTCCCCTTTATAGAGGCAAGATTTCACTCAAGGGCTGTGGCTTGGAATTGCTTCCATTAATGTATGAGTTGGTGGATTTTGCAGGAATGACACTTTTTGCTTTCTTTCTACGTGCCAAGCCAACTTCAAAGATGGTATTGTTGCAGGACTTTTAAACATTTAACACTGATTTAAAGTAAGCACAAAACTTCACAGCTGCTTTATGGATAGGCTGCAGACTTTGTATAAAATATATACGACTGAGCATGATTTTAGCTACATCCTGCCTCAACTTGTCACCACAAACGCCACTGTTAATATTTAGCATTTTTATATGTTTTAGTTTGTTTAGTAACGTTTTATCACTTTTAAGTTGATACAAAGAGATACAATATGTTTTTAGTATTTATTACATTTGATGACGTGAAAAATGAAAAATTTCCTTATAACATTATTATAAGGACAATTGTAAAAACCATTGTTTTTAGTGTAATCAGTATTTGTAAAAATAGTGCCTCTGTTTAGCATTGCTTTTGATTAGCGTTGACTCTTTTCCCAGACATCAGACATTGATCAACATTACGTTCAATTAGCTCCTTTGACCTACAGATGTTATGGCCTGCTCTGTGTTCCACCCTTGGGTTTTGTTTTTTGGCACTTTTGTCCTGCGTTTTTATTTTCTGTTTAAGAGGTTCAGCTTTGAATCTATTTCATTTACTGTAATTGTTTTATAATTATTAATTGTCCTCTTTTAGTGTCTCTAGCTAATTTTATTTGGCTAATTCTATTATCATATCTGATGGTGGAGGGACAAAATCTATAATTAGGAAACATTAGGTGTTTTATTCAGTTTATCTTCTGCAACTACTTAAAACTCTCTTAGCCACTGCAACTTTGCAGCAGTATTAACCTTTTGTTGTGTTGTTCTGCTCACCTTTTGTTCTTTTAATGTATTTCATTTTATGTATTTATTTTACTTTTTTGTTGTGGCTCTCAATGGGTTTAGTGTTTTGCCTTTGTTAGGTAGGACCAGTGATGGAAGAAGTACTCAAACAACTTGCTTAAGTAAATGTACAGATAAAAACACAAATACTCAAGTAAAAATTGTAGTACCCCATTGACATTTCTACCTAAGTAAAAGTAAATAGTTACTTGTAAATATACTTAAAAGATTAAAAGTAAAAGAGCTTTGTGAATGTATTCCCCGATATGACAGTACAATATGACATTAGATGTGCCTACTGAATGTATATTGTGTTAAATGCAAAAATAGTATGGGTTGTGCCATATTAATTATGAATAATGCGGATTATGCTACTGATCAGGCTGAATAAAAACCTCCATGCACACCAGGGTGTCCAAACTGATAAGAACCCTCCCGCAATCCCAGCCTCTCATTACTCCTATTAAGAACATCACACATGTCAATAATAAATCAGGTTCAGGCAGTGAAGTAGATAATCAAAAATAAAACTCCAAAAATTAATATCAGGTCCATTTGATGTTCTTTATGTGATTATTGCAGGGTCAACACCCAAAAAAATTTAGCAGGGGTGACCATTGGATTTTAAAAGGGCTGATGCAGTACAAACTAAAATCCACGTTATTTTTGATGCACAGCAAGTACAATTAGGTCCATAAATATTTGGACAGACACAACTTTTTTCTAATTTTGGTTCTGTACATTACCACAATGAATTTTAAATGAAACAACTCAGATGCAGTTGAAGTGCAGACTTTCAGCTTTAATTCAGTGGGGTGAACAAAACGATTGCATAAAAATGTGAGGCAACTAAAGCATTTTTTAACACAATCCCTTCATTTCAGGGGCTCAAAAGTAATTGGACAATTGACTCAAAGTCTATTTCATGGGCAGGTGTGGGCAAGTCCATCGTTATGTCATTATCAATTAAGCAGATAAAAGGCCTGGAGTTGATTTGAGGTGTGGTGCTTGCATGTGGAAGATTTTGCTGTGAACAGACAACATGCGGTCAAAGGAGCTCTCCATGCAGGTGAAAGAAGCCATCCTTAAGCTGCGAAAACAGAAAAAACCCATCCGAGAAATTGCTACAATATTACGAGTGGCAAAATCTACAGTTTGGTACATCCTGAGAAAGAAAGCAAGCACTGGTGAACTCAGCAACGCAAAAAGACCTGGACATCCACGGAAGACAACAGTGGTGGATGATCGCAGAATCATTTCCATGGTGAAGAGAAACCCCTTCACAACAGCCAACCAAGTGAACAACACTCTCCAGGGGGTAGGCGTATCGATATCCAAGTCTATCATAAAGAGAAGACTGCATGAAAGTAAATACAGACGGTGCACTGCAAGGTGCAAGCCACTCATAAGCCTCAAGAATAGAAAGGCTAGATTGGACTTCACTAAAGAACATCTAAAAAAGCCAGCACAGTTCTGGAAAAACATTCTTTGGACAGATGAAACCAAGATCAACCTCTACCAGAATGATGGCAAGAAAAAAGTATGGAGAAGGCGTGGAACAGTTCATTATCCAAAGCATACCACATCATCTGTAAAACATGGTGGAGGCAGTGTGGTGGCTTAGGCGTGCATGGCTGCCAGTGGCACTGGGACACTAGTGTTTATTGATAATGTGACACAAGACAGAAGCAGCCGAGTGAATTCTGAGGTGTTCAGAGACATACTGTCTGCTCAAATCCAGCTAAATGCAGTCAAATTGATTGGGCGGCGTTTCATGATACAGATAGACAATGACCCAAAATATACAGCCAAAGCAACCCAGGAGTTTATTAAAGCAAAGAAGTGGAAAAATCTTGAATGGCCAAGTCAGTCACCTGATCTTAACCCAATTGAGCATGCATTTCACTTGTTGAAGACTAAACTTCAGACAGAAAGGCCCACAAACAGTAACTGAAAGCCGCTGCAGTAAAGGCCTGGCAGAGCATTAAAAAGGAGGAAACCCAGCATCTGGTGATGTCCATGAGTTCAAGACTTCAGGCTCTCATTGCCAGCAAAGGGTTTTCAACCAAGTATTAGAAATGAACAATTTATTTCCAGTTATTTAATTTCTCCAATTACTTTTGAGCCCCTGAAATGAAGGGATTGTGTTAAAAAAATGCTTTAGTTGCCTCACATTTTTATGCAATCGTTTTGTTCACTCCACTGAATTAAAGCTGAAAGTCTGCACTTCAACTGCATCTGAGTTGTTTCATTTAAAATTCATTGTGGTAATGTACAGAACCAAAATTAGAAAAAAGTTGTCTCTGTCCAAATATTTATGGACCTAACTGTATGTCTGAGAGAACATAAGTAACAGAGATAAGAACAATAATAATACATTTTATTTACTGTATATAATGCTTTTCCCATTCTCAAGGAGAGCAAACAGAGTATAAAACTGCAGGTTCACACAGTAATAAGACAAGAGCAGGTTGTGTCGATTGAACACGTGGCACAGGCACACACAGAGCAAAGCAACACACCATATTCGATACACAGCATTGTACAACCGGAGATCATAAAATAAAACAAAAAAATGTAAAGAAAATGGTTTAGCCTACCTCTGCACTGCACTATAATGAGCTGTTTACACTTAGCTATCTAACGTGAATTTGCTCTAGGTTGATGTATGATATCACTTAGTAAAAAGGCAGTTTTTGAATCTCTGAACAAACCTTTTGAAGAGGTGAACCTGAAGACTTCATTAACTAAACTTCAGATAAAGTCATATTCTCAAAATCACGGTGGACCAAAAAAAAGCAGGTGAAACAGACATACTTAATAAAGCTGAAACATTTAAGGTAAGGTACTGTAACCCGCACTAATAATTTTTCCATTTCATAAAAAGTATTCATATAATACAATTTTGAATGTAATGCATGCTCCTCCAGTTAACAGTGCTTTTGCCACTCAATATTGTCCTAGAAAGATATTTTCAAACATTGTAAAATTAAATATGAAACACTATTACACAAATTGAGATAAAACACAAAACCATGTAAATGAAGGGGTAATTGTACTATGTGTGCAAAGTATTATGCCACCTTATATTCAATGTCTCATAAAGTTTAACAAATTAGAATCAACTTTTACAAGTGGAGGTTAAGCCTGACATATCTTGGTTTGGATGCAGCAGACATGCCATTACAAAGAAAAAAACTTGAGGCAATAACATTTTAATGCACAGATGAACTTGTCATTCATTTTTTAAGTGTGCACTAAATGAAATTCCTACACATTTTCCAACAGGAATTGTCCAAGATAAAAAAAAAGCAAACCATAAGCTGCACCACTTGGAAAACTGTAATGACGAGGTGATTAACATCCTACTGGTCAGTTTTGTCCCACACTCTTAAGTTTATCACCCCCTGTGAATTACTGTCCAAGAAAATTATTTGTTTTATTTCTTTTATTATGTAACACACAGTCATTGAAATGAACATATATATTGTAACCAAAGGTGCTATATAGGCTCCTGACCCAACACAGACTCACACCGGAGGCACGTATAAAAACAAAGAAACTTTTATTTTTTTTCACCTGTGGAGCATGTCTTCCCTGTGTCTCACAGGCACAACACAGTCCCAAAACACCACACAAAACACCACTCTCTTCTAATTAACCACCACTCCTCTCCGTCAAGCTTCGTCCTCCTCCTCCAGACTCTGGCCATTGAGTGGTGGCTGCTGGCCCCTTTTACAGTCCACCTGGAAGTGCTCCAGGTGGTTGACTGCTGAGTTCCGGCTACACTTCCGGGTGTGGTGAATGTGTTGGCCATAATGGCTCAGGAGTCCCAGCTGCAGCACCCCCTGGCGGCGCTTGCAGGACCCAACAGGGCTGCACCCAACTCCAATTCCTATGGAGCTCTGCGGGAAACTGAGGCACCGCTCCATTCCAGGGGGGCTGCCATCTAGCATCCAGGGGGAGGTATTGCACAGTCCATGGCTGCTCCTCCTGAACATATAGCGAAGGGGCATCCCGGCCGAGTATGGACCCTGGCCATCCGCCACAAAATCCAAACCATTGTTAAGAATTTGTTTTGGGGAAGCAAATGTGTCAGAAAGTGGGTTTGGCATCTGAAGGCCCCCCATGGCACCAAACAGGGTTTGTCAATGTATAACAATAAATGTAACAATCAAATTGATGAGCACAGCATCACATCTACAGGAAAGCAACTGTCTTCTAATAGTTCAGTTAGCAAACATCCATTACACATTTTAAAAAGGTGTATGACACTTTGTAGTAAAAAGGTGACATGTAACAGAGCTATTTTGGTTTATATATTGGCACCAAATAAAATAAAAGACCATATAAGAATTTCTTCATTTGTCTGTTGCGTTGTATCTCCTGTAAGAGCCAATCTTAGAAAGTTAAAGTTTTGAGTTAAACTCATATTAATGTTTGCTTAATTTGAATAGAATATAATTTCTTCCATAGTCATAGACAAAGGTATGGTCTTTTCCCCTTATAAGTTAGTAAGAGATAGAACCTTCTTGCTATAACTGAGAAACAGTGTGATATTAGTTGCAGTTGTGTTTAGAACAGGTCCCAGTAAACAGAGACTTGAAAGACCCATTTTCAACTCCGAAATGGGATAAGCATACAGTTTTCTGACCGTTACGAAATTGTTCAGAAACGTTTTGAAATGGTTCAGAAATGTTAAGTAAATAGTAACGATTTGAGATGTAACAAGATTAAGCTTTGAACAGAACTTTTCTTAATAAGAATTTTCCTTTTTTTTGCTATTTTAACTTTCTTTTTTGTGTGCACTGTTTTACTTTGAATTTTAACTAAACTTAAAAACGAAGATATTTTGTCTGTGGAATCATTTCTGTGCGTCAGGCTTTTGTTGAATCCCATTTTTTGAGTTAGAGCTGCTGAACTTTGGTAACTTTGGAAAAACGCAGCTACATCTCTTGTAATGGTCTTGTCATCTTCCATTTATTTGTTCACAACTATTGTTATTGGATTGCAATTTGCTCCTAAAGCTGCTAGGAGCAGAACTATTAGTTGTTTCCTGACTTTCTGTAAAGTCAGGATTATTAGTCTCAACTGCAATATTTACAGCTTGTTTAAATCATCATCTATACATATTAATAAAAGGCAAAGCCCTCACTGACTCACTGACTCACTGACTGACTGACTGACTGACTGATTGACTGACTCACTCACTGACTGACTCACTCATCACTAATTCTCGAACTTCCCGTGTAGGTGGAAGGCTGAAATTTGGCAGGCTCATTCCTTACAGCTTACTTACAAAAGTTAGGCAGGTTTCATTTCGAAATTCTACGCGTAATGGTCATAACTGGAACATATTTTTTGTCCATACACTGTAATGGAGGAGGCGGAGTCACGTATCGCGTCATCACGCCTCCTACGTAATCACGTGAACTAAAAACAAGGAAGAGATTTACAGCACGAGTCAAACGCGGGAACGAAGGTAAATGACGTTAATTTTTGACCGTCTTTTAATACTGTGTAAGCATACATATTAACACGTGCAATTAAACGTGTGCATTTACGGGGTGATTTCTCAGGCTTAAAAGCTCGCCTTTTATCAAACGCGGGAACAAAGGTAACTGACGTTGTTCACTGTCTTTTAATACTGTGTAACCATACATATTAACACATGTGCAATTAAACGTGTGCATTTACGGGGTGATTTCTCAGGCTTAAAAGCTCGCCTTTTACTAAAAAGGTAAATGCAAAACTATTTTCAATCAGTTTATTGAAACGCTCCCGTTAAGGATTGCAATAACATATTCGCGAGATAAAAGAACGAAGTAGGGGGAAATGACGGAAGGGCCGCAAACAGCGAAGAGCAAAAAATTCATTAAACAATTCAGAAGGGAGCGAGTGAAGCATACAAGCATGTTCATAAGGGAAACAAAGCACGGTGTAAAACGTAAGTTTAAATTAAGTTTATAGAAATGCTCCCGCTGCGGATTGCAATAACATATTCGCGAGATAAAAGTTTAATGAGAAGACATGAGGTATAAACGAACCACACGCCGTGGCGCAACGTTAGGGGCAACAGTTTCAACCATTCTATGATCTGCTTCTCACAACTGAAAGACGGCACATGGCGGATGTTAGCCGACGTTAGGGGCTTCAACTCTGGCGCTGACGATAGAGATTCGATTCACGAGAGGTGATGCAGTGAGTGTGTATGCCTGATGAGCCCAGAATTAGGGAGAAACACATGTCGCATACTCTTTGCATTATTTGAAAGTAAACTATTAAATCCATTCTATGATCAGCTTCTGGAAACAGAAAGAGGGCACGTGGCCGATGTAAGGCGACTTCCTGACCAACCAAAAGCGTTACCTGGCAGGTAACCACCCATACAGTCAGATTGTGATTCAGAAAACGAATGCCATGAATGTAATTACCACGATCTACATACTATCAAATAAACTAAACACACGCCGTAGCGCGACAGCTGTGAAAAGCGAGGTTCACAAAAAAACTGATCCTTAACAAATTGTTATTGGTATATTTTCGATCCGTTTAAAAGGTTTTCTTTTCTTATTAAAAAATTAAAAGCCGTACTTCGCCGCAACGAACCGCGAGAATTTGGCTATATATATCTGCTTCTCGCAATTAAAAGAGGGCACGTGGCGGATTTTAGACGACTTCATGACCAAACTTAAGTGTTACCTGCCATGTAGGGTTACCACTTTTAATACAAAAAAATAGGGACGCATACTGCAGCGGGTGCCACATCTGAGTGCCAACAGTTTGCAGACTGGTACTTAAAAGACCCGCCCTCCTCACTGGACAGTTAAAAAGACCAATCAAACTAACGATGACATCAAGTATTACCCAATCATAAGTAGGAAAGGAGGCATCTTCATAAAATGCGTGTGGGATGATTTGCATGAGACGCTGCTTTAAAAAAAATGATAAAAAAAATACGGGACAAATCCCGTCCCGTATTGATTCAAAACGGGACGCGCAATTTCATTCTCAAATGCGGCACGATTCCGTATTTTAAAGGACGGGTGGCAACCCTACAGTGCCAGGTAACCACCCATACAATCAGATTGTGATTCAGACTAGGAATGCAATGAATGTAATTACCCCGATCTACATACAAGGCGAAAGTCTTGCAACATTCAAAGATGATGGTTTGGGATAAGTACACCATACAACATAAAAGAGCTTATGAAGCCTTGAACCGAAAAAAAGCAAGATCTCAGAGATCGTAAAAAAAAAAATAGGAGGTAATGTCGTTTTACTCGCTGTAGATTTTAGTCAAACATTACCAGTTATTCCACGAGGGAGACCAGCAGATGAACTCAACGCGTGTTTAAAATCCATGCTTCTCCCACGCTCGGTTATATGTCGTGTGTTCTCGGGTAGGTACACCAAAAAATGTATACATTTAAGCATGTAATGGGCAAACAAAAAATGAGGTATACCCGAAGGCACTGCAGTAGTACTTAATGTAACTTTACTTCTTAAATGTTAATGTTTTACTGTTTAATAATTTATACGCTTCTTATATGTTGTTCAAATTCTTTTATCAAAATACCAGTGACAGCGCAATGCACGATAACATGGAGTGAATACACCATACGCATCCGCCCACAGACGCCCTGGTGTGCGCAGATAGGAGTTGATTCTACAATAAAATAAAATAAAGATAAAAAGAGTATTACAATCATCACCCATAAAGCGGATAGTAGACGTGACGTACTATATGTGTACCAGATTTCAAGTCAATAGGTGAAACGGTTTGCGAGCTACAGGTGATTTAAAATCCTGGACAGACACACAAATTGCCACGGTAGCAAATTACAGAAGAAGATTTTACTGTTTAATAATTTATATTTATATGAAATGTGCTTCTTATATATTACTTCATATTCTCATATGATAATGATGTTAATGTTTATATTGATTTCTATGTTATTGAAACTGCATGTATGTGTGTATATGTATATATATAATATATACTA